>NC_056729.1:800501007-800648507 GCF_019279795.1 Protopterus annectens
AGAAGCCCAAACACATACTCTATGATGTTTCTAGTTTGTATGTGTGCCTCAATATGGCATTCTTCCATGGATGTGTGTGAATTTCTGATGGGTGTCATCATCCACGATTCCAGGGCATCACTAGCATCCCCCAGTGAATGGCTGTGTGGGATGTCCCCCCTAGCAGACATCTGGTACAATTGTGATGCATGCCAGATATAGGAGTCATGGTAACTACCAGGGCTGCCAGCACAGACATTCATGATAATGCCCTGGACATTGCATACAACTTGGCAGTTGATGGAGTGGTACCCCTTGGGTTGGCATAGATTCTACCCTCCTCACTGGGTGGTGACCTTATGTGTACATAAGTGCAATCTATTGTACCCAGTACCTCAGGGTAGTGTGCTACATGGTAGAAGTTTTACATATTACTGGCCCTCACCCTAGAGGAAGAAATGTGCTCACTGGCATGTAGTAGCATGGCACCCAGGAACTGGTGGAGTACCGTGGATGCTGATGCCTGTGAGACACCATCATGTCCCCATTTGGTCTTTAGAAATTACCTGTAGCTAGCATCCTAAGTGCTACATGTACCTTTGTTTGCATTGGGATGGGTTTCCCTCTGTTGGATCTGGGTCTGATTTGAAGGCAGCAGAGCTCAGTGAGTTCTTGTAGTATGTCCCTCTCCACCCTGTAGTACTCTACAATCTCCAAGCTCATGTAACTCCTGGAAGGTTACTTTGGGCCTGAACAGTCTTCTTGTTTTCTATCTACGCCTATTTTTTTCCAAACATCTTTATTAAATTTATACATATGATAAAGGCAATCTTACATTTATATAAATGAAAAACATGCAAAATGATATCGCTTTAGTTGCAAACAGTTTACATTACAGACACCATTGAAAGAACTGTAGTTGTAAACATTATACATCACTTATAAACCATCCAGTCATTGTCATTTAAGCATTATATAGCTCATTCAAATCCTGCCTGTTAAATCTCATTCTTGCTCTGCATAAGTTGTTCCCACAATTCCCATTTTTTCCTATGTAATCTGCTCCTTCCATTTTCTAAAGATCCCAGTTCCGGTTGTTTTATCTCTGTCACTATATTCACTGCTTCTAGTAAGTTGGTCTAGATTTTGATTTCCATTTTCTAGTAATTGCTTTTTTGGCAGCCACCATAATTATACTCAGCAAGGCTTTACTATGTCTAGGCAAGTCTGATTCTGTAGCATAACTCAAAAAAATCATCTCCCCAGTCAGTGCAATCTGCTCACCCAGCATCTCCAACAGAGTGGTCTGCGGGGAATCTCAAAAGTCTTCCAGCAAATCACACTTCCAAAAATATGTTCCCAGCTAACTATTTCTTGCCTGTCACACCTCCAACATTTGCTATCCACCTGAGGAAAAATTCTTTGGAGTCTACTGGGGGTATAAAAATACCTATGTAAACACTTCCAGGCAAAGATCCTAAATCTTCTAGACTTTGTTGCTTATTTGGTAGATATACATATACATATATCTCCCCATTGTCTCTTTGTGAATTGCTTATCAAGTCTCTTTTCCCAATCTTTTCTAAGCTCCTCTGATTGATTCTTATAATTATCATGCAATATTTTATATGCTTTACTAATTGTTCCTTTTTTAATGGCAGCTTCTGTTCTAGATTCTATTAAAAACTCCACCAGTGCTGCTGTTTCATTTAGGAGCCACCTATTTGTTTCTCATTGCCTAAGTTTTGGATAGCAATTGTAAAAGAGTTGAAGGATTTTATCTGGGAAGGGAAGACAGCAAGGGTCAAATGGGATAAGCTGATTCTACCAGTACCTAATATGAAGAGCTATTTTAGAGCAACACAGTTAATGCTCATACATAACACAAGCAGAAAATTATAATTCAAAGTGGAAAGGAATGATGCTGACACAGGGAGGAAGCTCAAGAAATAAGGAGAGATTGGGATTTTGGATGCAGACTCTTAAGGAGAACAACCAAAATCATACAGAGTATTATACTCATAGCAGGGAGAATTCTAAAAACCAAACCAGCATGGGAATGGAGAAAAGAGATTTTGCCAATAGGGTTGACTGTGGTCAGGGATACAGATAATAGGCAAGAGGGGGCTGGAATTTATTGGAGAAAACTGGCAAAAGAACCAAGATATTGGGAGCAAATAACTAGAAAGGGAAAGGTAATAGAAAGGGAAGAGGCCAAGAATTTGTTTGGACTGCAGGTTAGAGATTGCCTTCTCTGTCTAGGCCTACTATCATCATCAGCAGCAGCATTGACTTCAGCATCTAGTACATACAGAGGTAGCAGACCAGCAGCAGCCCCTAGCATTCTCTCAAAAATTCCCAAGTCAGTACTCCAATGGTCCAAAGTATTGGGGAAAAAATCAGAATGAGGGGTGCATGCGTACATTATAGAGCTCTGCTGTAGGTGCAGAATGTGTGATTGGCTAACTATGATGCATTCAACCTGTCTACAATATAATTAACATAATTTAATGGCCCTATTTTAGCTTAAACAAGGGTCAAAACTAATTAAATACATTTGGTTTTCAGACCCGCTCAGCACAGCATTGTGCCTTGCAAACATGCACACCGAAGTTAAACAGAGCTTAGAAGTTAGTGGACACCCCCCCAAGAGGACACACTCAGCCAGGCGGCGCACCATGCAAACACACGCACTTAAGCTGAAATGAACTTAGAAGTCAGTGGACACACCCCACTGGTGTCAGCTACATACTATGTAAATAAAAACATGGGTCTTAGCCAACACGAAGAGGATATGCAGACAATTTATGTGGTCCAAAAAAATCAGCCACCCCATGCTGTGCTAATGGAATGCAGTTCTACATCCACAGCGGTAAAACAAATAAGGTAAAGTAAGTAGGAAGGATCTCAGCTTGCTGGTAGCATTTTTTTTTATGGCAATGTATACTCCAGTAATTGACAAATACATAAGTATATAGGTGGGGCTTATCTTTGCATTAGCATGAGATATGGTAATGTATAAATTGTTTCCAAAACTCTTAGGTCAGGGGAAGGTGGTTCGGTGTATGCTATCTGTGTCCAGTACAGGTTTGCATCCAGAGAGGGCTGAACATACCAGCATGCTGGCAATCCTGGGTTGGGAAGTAGTGTGAAATATGCTGTATTACAGGATTTCTGTCCTACTGTACTCTACTAATAACTAACTCTTTGTATTCAATGATCTCATGCTTTGAGATGTCACTTGTACCACAGGGATTTCACATGCACTCACAGTGTAGAAGTAGAGGATGTAAGCAAAGAGGTGCTCATGACTCCTAACACTCCATAGTTATGCGTATGTCCAAACAAACTTGGATCAAGTGTTTTTGCAGGATGTAATGAATTTAAAAGTTCCATCCTGAAGTAAATAAAATTGCAAACAAAAAAGACTGCAAGAACAAAAATATATATATAAAGGACCAGTATGTATACTGTAAAAACATGTATTAGATATGACATAAGCAGAAACTTATTTATGTCAGATAGGCTGAGAAGGTTACTAGGGTACAAAAATACAGCAAAAAGTATGTAAAAGGATTAGTGGGCCAGAGAAGCCAATACATTTGAAGAATAGGTGAACGTATAACTAGACATGAATGCTGTACAGAAGAATTTCATTAAATTAAAAAATGTAATGAACTGTGCTGAATATCATTATTGGGTCATGTTCTTAATATAGGTATATGTTTTTCCTAGATGTTTCTGTTTTTCCCTTACTAACTCATTCTTATTCCTCATCCTGTCTTCTGAAACTTCATTAGGTGTACTAAATGCCATTCTTCAGTTTTTGGCAGAACTTGGAAATCAGTGCTACCAGTGGGATCTTCATGTTAAATGTTGTACATCAACTTGCCATAGCCAGATTACCTGATTCTTTGTGTTATGCAGTTAGTACATGCAAGTAAAAAAATGTTGCTAAGTCTGTATAAGTTCTCAGATAATGTTAGGCTTCGTTGTTGTTCTTCTTTCAGCTTTTTCCCAGTTAGGGGTCGCCACAGCGGAACTCCAGTCTGATAATGACTGGCAGTAGGTTTTTACGGTGCCAAGGTGCCAGCTCAATGCCCAGCCTTCAATGAAGGCATGCCCATTCTACGTATGTCTTTCGAATGCCACTCGACTGCGGGGAGGACATGCAGACTCCACACAGAAGGCTCTCCAGCCGAGAATTGAATGGGAGAACCTCTTGCTGTGAGGCGACAACGCTACCGCTGCACCACAGCAGCTCGTAATGTCCCATTAATATAAAATTTGTATTTTCAGCAACATAGCAATTTAAAAGTCCAGGAATGGATCTAATGTTTCTTCTAAAATAGGCTGGAGTTTGTAATCATCAACATGATCTTGTTGGCCAGAACATAATGGATAAGGGGCTATTTATTTTGACCATAGGGGCCAAGAGCATTGATGTGCATTGTACATACCATCCTTTTACTTGTCTGGTAGACTGAAAATATACCATTCCTTGATAGCTACCAGGTGGCTGGCCTTGTTAGTCATGTAAGCATGTGTTGGGGGGTCACAACAAAAGAGAATAAAGATGTCTCAGAAAAGAGAATGTCTACAGGATGCCTGTTAACCTCTTGAAGTGAGGTGTTCAATACTTTTATTTAATACTCTGTCATTTCCTTAAACCATTTATTTTTTATTTTTAGAAAGTGTTGGGAATTGCAGTATCACATCTCACATTTCTGATACATTCCTACTTAATTCAAGAAAATTGCAGTTATCTTTTCAACTAGTCTTGCATTTTTAGCTTAATGAGACTGTGTTCATGTCTGATATATTTTTGTTCTGAGCGCAAACACTTTATAACTGTAAGTGATTTGACTATGAGTACTTTATCAAGATCTGTGCAATTATTTTTAATGATTTTAATATGAATTGCCATATACTAAAAACCATGCAACTCTACAACATCTGAAGCTTACTACATTTAAGACATTGTGACTTTTTAATATTAGAAGTCAGTGGATAAATAAATAATAATAAATAAATGCAGCTTCACTTTCACAATATGATTAGTCTAAGCTTCCCTTGTACCATCAAAATCATGATGAACATGTCCAACACCATCTATTTTAGAACTCTGTCCACATTTATGCTTCTTTGTGTTTGTGGTTTTCCTGTGATACCTATGCTATTCTTAGGTTTTGAAAAAAAAAATGTTGTATCATTGCACTCCTATAATGTCTGCTCATTAACAGGTGAATAGCGAAGAGTGTCATTTAATTGGATGAAATTTTGCAGCTGTAAATTGATAATAAATCCAGTGGTTAGATAGCACTTCTGACTTGCAACATGTATCTCCCTCTTTACAGATATAGATATCAATATACATACAGATATTGATATAGATGCAAATATAGAAATAGGTATAGATATAGATATAGATACAGATATATAGATATACGTAGGTGTAGGTATAGGTATAGGTATATATATTGATATAGATACAGATGTAGATATAGATAGAGATATCAATATAGATATAGATATAAATATAGATATAGATATATATCTTTAGAAACTGCAAGAAAGACTCAGCCAAGCTAGAGCATTCACTGTGTAATAGTAGTGATGGCCTATAGGATATATAAAAATGAGCCCTTAAGGACATGCCATTGTTTCAGCTACATGGCTTATGATTGCTTATGACTTTTTATTTTATAATTTTTATGTCTTAATGGGAATATTCCAGCCAGCAAAGCCAAACCTCTCAAACTGTATACTTGCCATACTCAACCTTTTACTGACCTTATCAGTACAGCATAAGCGCATTGCTTGCCTAAACTTTAGAGACATTGACATTAACGCCAACCCTTATGTCACTAAATATTAGACTCTCTGCAAGAAGAAGTGTATTTATCTAGATGGATAGTACTTTTGTTTAATAAAAGCAAGCAAATAAGTACATATAGTCAGTCAGTTAAAACCCAGACAGACAGTCTTCACTGTTTAATATCTTAAACCTCATGTAGTGGACAGCAATGGGATATATGCAAATGATCTCTTAAGGCCATACTCGTGTTTCAGCTGCATGGCTTGTGAATGCCCTTAACTTCTTACTTCATTTTTTTTAAGTCTTATGGGTGCATTCATCAAGTAAAGCCAAACCCAACAAGCTGCAGACATGCCATGTCACTCTATTTCAGATCTCATTGTTACAGCATAACTAGATTGTCTGGCTATACTTTCGAAACACAGAGCTTAAAACCAAGCCTTATGTCAATAAACATTAGAGTGCCAACAAAATCCCAAATAACATCTAAACCACATGGTAAAAGGTCACACACACACACACACGCACAAACCATTCAGTAGAAACTGTAAGAAAGACCCATCCAACCTAACGTCTTTACTGTGTAATACCATAAACCTTCTATAGTGGAGGCCCATGGGATATATACAAGTGATCCCTTAAGGATATGCCCATGTTTCACTACATGACTTCTGAATGCCAATGATTTTTTTAAGTCTTTATGGGTACAATCAGACTAATAAAGGCTAAAACCAACTAGTAATGCACATGCCATGTTTTGGCCTTTTTCTGACATCATCAATTCAGTATTAAGTGGATTGTTTAGCTATACTATAGAAACACAAAGCTTCAACCCAAGCCTGATATCCATAAATATGATTGCCTTCAAAATATCCCTATATCCAATCCAAAGGGTGGAAAGGTCAGAAAGACAAACTGTTCAATATAAACTGCAAGAAAGATCCAGCTAAGCTTTCTGAGCTTTTGTGGTAAGGATTTCTATTACTGCACTCTAGAAGTAGTAAAAACATTAAGACTACTTCCAAATTAAGGGAAAAAAGTATTTTTCTGACTATATAAAGCAGGAAGAACACAGTATGTGCAATGATCTACAGTAATAATTTCACTAAGGTCAAGGAAATCATGTCCAAGTTCTGGCATATTTTGAAAAAATTATTCATTTTTTAATATTGTCTAAGTGAATTGTAAGTATAGCTTTTAGAAAGGGCATAACCATAGGACAATCATTAAACTGGTTCAAAAGTCCAATACGTATGAAACCAATATAGCTTAATATTTGACTTAAGGTTTTTTCCCTGTCTGAGGTGTGCACATTGTGTAAGAATATGTAAGACTAAAGTATTCATAGTCCGGAGCTTCGTGTATTTGTAGTGGTGATCCAAGAAGAGTGGTTCTATGAGACTATGCAAATAACAAATTGTCAGGGTGATTACAGAAATGCAAAGGACTTTTTTTGTGAACATCCCCATGTACTAGAAATGTGTAACATGATTAATTCATAACCAATAGGTGGACAGATGCTAAGCTGTTAAGGGGAGTTACATATGTGTGCCTAAGTTTGATTTATAGCCATGAATCTATAATTGACTTATCTGCATCCAAAGTGTGTAAATCACTCAGAATTTATACCAGAAATCAGCCATTTTCAGTCGAATACAGAGATGCAAGGGGAACTGAGTTGGTGCTTCAGCATACCTCGACATTTTTACTGGAGGAGTTGCTTGGGAAAAGGTTCTATTTTCATGCTTGTGCATACTTGGACATTTTACTGAAGGGGTTTCTTGGGTGAAATGTTTTATTTCAGTGCTGGTGCACACCGGGACAGTTTACTAAAGGGATCGCTTGGGTGAATGTTTTATTTCAGTGCTTGCACTTATCTGTATATATTAATTGAAGGGATTGCTTACATGAAATGTTTAATTTCAGTGCTTGTGCTTACCTGGCCATATTACTGAAGGGGTCAACTGGGAGAAATGTTTCATTTTGATGCTGCACATAACTGGACATTTTACTGTAGGGGTTGCTTAGGTGAAATGTTTCATTTTAGTGTTTGTGCATACCTGGACATATTACTGTAGGGGTCACTTGGATGAATGCTTCATTTTAGTGCTTGTGCAAACCAGGGCATGTTACTGAAGGGCCACTTGGATGAAATGTTTTATTTTTAGTCTGTGCATACTGGCAAATGTTACTGAAAAGATCGCTCGGGGGAAATGTTTTATTTTTTACTTGTGCATACTAGGAAATGTTACTGAAGGGGTCGCTGAAGGAAATCTTTTTTTGTTTGTTAGGGAAGTGCTTGTACATACTTGATCCGACTGCTGAAGTGATAGCTGGGCAAAATAATTTATTGTGTCATTTTAGTGCTTATCCATACTTAATACAAACTAATGAAGGGGTTACTGGAAGAAATAATGTAGTTGTGTATTAGGGAAGTGGTTGTGCATAATTGGAGAAACAAATCCATGGATTGCAACTCCAATATAAATGGTGAAGCACAGCATGTAACAATGAATGTGCGTACCTCAGGGATGTCAGACTATAAATTGCAGAACCATCTCATTAACATACAATACTTTAGAACACTTCTCTTTTCCATCTCATTATTTTTTTAGGCCTTATGCATTAGTGTTGTGTTTTGGAGGTCTTTGAGATTTAACCAAGTTATTCTTTAGAACCTTAACATGTGATTGATTATGTGTATTGTGATGGTCTTGGAGAGGTGTGATGTGTGGTATACTGCTGATGAATTTGGTGTCTACTGTGTGTGAAATGTTTGTGTCCAAGGATATTACATTTGTATGTCTCTCACACACTGTGTTATGCTGTTTGACTAATAGATGATCATCAGACAGCATGAGACAATTCTTACACTGTCTCAAGATACCCACCTGAGTCAGGCTGGCTAGAGAGGTTGTGGGGAAGTGCTGCTGCATCATACCAACAGGAATGACACTATAGGCAGTGATAACTATAACTGTTTAGAGTTTAGTTTTAGGATAATGTTTGGTGTACTTTCTAATGAGTATTTAAAGTTCATTACAAAACAACTAGCCTGAAAACCTTCTTCTCCTACCAGCAAGAACCAGTAAATTAATTATAGTAAAATAAACTCACTAAATTACTACTGAAATCAGTGCATGCAGTGTCAGCACACTCAATAGTAAGCACTTTTATCAACGTTATTTTAGCCTGCTGAGACATTTTATAGTTATCAACAGCTAATAAATGGGAAGAGTGAGATGATTATGTTGTCAAATTATTATAATGACAGGCAACGACAGACACATTGTGATTAAGAACACAACCACAACAAAATGGATGAGACAGTAAAACAAATATACCCTTAGCTCTGAGATGGCTAGCCTGGAACAGCCTTCATGCAAAGACTAGTCCTGAAATAGCCTGACACATACTCAGTTCATAAGAATAATGTTTTCACAGGAGATTCCAGATCCAGACCAACAGGAATGGGTTGTTGTCTGAGGACCGTGGGTTGGTATAATGGTTAAGGTGTTTACCTCGGTTTACTATCAAAATGTGGAATGTCACTTACAAGAAACTTGGATGGACGAATGTATCTCTTCCAGTTTCCGTAATGCTATTTTGAGTAATGTTTGAATGCACATTAGCAAATGGTAGTGTACATTTGCTAATGTGCATTCAAGATTCTGACAACAGATCACACTACAGTGGGCAACAGGAAATTTACCCTTTTCCTCACTGTAGTACAATCTCGGAGTTGAAATATATAATATGCAGGGGGTATGGAGGGTGCAGGGGGGCTTGTCCCCCTGCAGAAACTTTACTGGTAACTTGGATTTTCGACGTTGGAACTTCCAGTGTTTGAATGTTGATTCCAAGTTTACCATTTTCCGACATTTTGGTAATTCGGTATTACCAAATTCAGAAAATGAATTTGATCAAAATATGGAAAATTGTTTTGATTTTCCACATTTTGATAATAAACCATTTACCTCACTGTTCCCGGGTTCATCATTTGATTCTTACTTTTGTAAGTGGAATTGGCTATGCTTTAAATGGTCCACAAGACCAGCTTGCCTGATACTTACCTATAAACTATGTTAATTTAACAGAGGCAGTCAGTAAATCATCCATAGGCAGTCAATCTCTATATAATTCAAATTGAGGCTCACATTTGGGTTGCACAGCTAGGTTTATAAGGGCCCTAGTTGTCGTTAATGTAGTATACACCTATGACCCTATAAAAGGAAGTTGTGCCAAAGCTAACTACAGGCAGGCACTTCACCCACATTAACACCAAAAGCTGAAGTGGTTACATGTTGTGAATTGTTTACATCCTATGCAGTAAGCCAGTCAAACTGCTTAGACCCATCGTCCTACATCAAAGCATATAAACAGTTTTTCTAATTACTCAGCACGTGGGTTCTTCGGATCTTCAGAATCCTCTATGTGGTCTCATTAACTGACTTGAGTCACTCCAGTTTGTCCTATACTGAAGGGTTTTGGAAACCATCTCCAAGGCTAATGCTTTGGTTTCTGTGATATTTATTTATTCTGTGATCTTTATTACTGGAACTTCCCCTCTGGCTGCTGTGAGTTCTTCCTGGCCATAGCATCTCTTTCTTCTTACAATCTTCATACCTTCTAACTCTGCTCTTCACTAAAGGACCATCCCTGAGTGAAGACTAAGGACAACAGGCAAATAACTCCAGCCTCCTCAATTAAGAAGTAAAGCTACTTGCTGTCCTATACCAGAGCCCTGTACCTTGTTTCCCCAACCAAGTAGTAAAACTGATACTTTCTCAATTTTTTTTTTGTTATTCTTCCTATATGTATTAAAAGTTCTGCTACCTAGCCAGGTTACCCAGCAGCCTTACCCCTTCCTAGCCCTGCATTACTCATTATCTTACCCTTGCTAACCCATTCTATAACTGTAAAGTGCCCCTTCCTCTCTTGATAAAATAGCCAACTCTGTTCTCAGTCTCTCCCTCACCCCTGAATAACTCCTACACTCTTCTCTTTTCCTTCCAGGCCAGCTCTCTCCACTAGTCCTGCCTTATATTCTCACCCTTCTCTGTCACCCTGCTACATCTCCCAAGTACAGCTCTGCTGTACAAGACTGCCAATATACCTCTTAGTCTACTTGCTGCACTCCTCAACTTCTGCCCTTTTGCTTCCCCTCTTCTTCACCACCTCAGATAATCTTAACCAACACTTACCCTTACTTCCAGTAAGGTGAATTGCAGTAGCCTGCTGCTCACTGATTGTTCTCTCAGACTCTCTCATCCTTCCTGTCTGAACCCTGCAACTGTTTCTCCTATACTCTGCCTCTTGCTCTTGATACCTTTTCGACCCACCCAGTGCCTCTTTTTTTCTTTTTTTCCTCCACCTCTCATTACATACTTAAAAGTTACTCCCACTTGATTCCTGCTCACCTATCCCATTCTTCTCTGCCCCTTCTCACCTCTATCAGTCTGCACCTTGTTTCCCCTCCCCTTCCCTCATCACTTCCTTCACTAGTCTATTAATTCCCAAAGACCTGCGTGGCGCCATCTTTATTACTGGAACTTCCCCTCTGGCTGCTGTGAGTTCTTCCTGGTCGTAGCATCTCTTTCTTCTTACAATGTAAGTGTTTGCACTGCTGTTTTTGTATTAAAAGCATCCTGTAATACTGTCAACTTACTGCTTGAATTCCTGCCCATTAAAGCACAATTAAGTTTCTAGGTCGCTATTTAATGATTATGGGCTGCTTTTCTTCAACTGTTGAAATTGTATCTTTTTGCTTACTGATGTGCATATTTGCTTGCTAAACGACATTGCCTCAAAGTAACACACCAAATGATTGTCCTGCCTGATATATTGTAATTAGCGACTAAGAGTTCTGCATATACTGTTCAATTTGCCTTAGTCTCTGCATGTAGAGGTGCTTCTCATCTGCGCTTTCCTCATGGAATCAATGCACGCTACTCTACTCCTGTTGCACAGCGCTTGATATCTCACTTTCACTTTAGAAGGACAATTGTAATACTTTTCGTCTTTCAGTAGCTCGCTCAGCTTTTATGTTGATTTTAGCCTAAAATAACTTATTTTTACTCAGTGTGAGGAGGCCTGGGTTAATTTTTTCCTGGAAAAAGCTCAATTTAAATCGCACGCGTTTGTTTTTTCTTACTTTTTGCTCTCCTCTTCCCGCCCAGCTGAGCAGAATTGCCTTCAACACGCACTCTAGTTCCTATCTACATTTCCCCATAGCCCGAGGGTGCTTGCATCTCTAATCTGCCAGCGATAGATTGATTGGTCTGGAGACACTGTTGGTGTAAATAATACTTAGTGCAAAAGCGCTCCCAACATTTCTGTTTATCCAGCACCTCTTACTCAGCCTTAACCACTCTCTTACTCAACCTTATAAGCACTGAAAGTAAACATTTGCGGCTAATATAATATCACCGCTGTACACCAATACAACATCAGTACTATACAGCTGATATAAAAGCCATGCTGTTCTCTCCAGTGCTTAAGTGGTGACTTAGCAGGAGAACTCGTAACCCTCCCAGATACACATACCAACAATAGGATGGCGTTCCACTATTTAAGGTAGATCTAGCAGGGTCGGCGTACTAACTACCAACAAGCATTGGGTGTGGATCGAGCCTGCACCTAGCCTCCCTTCTCAACCCGCTATTTTCCTACTACAGTACCTCTGAAGTAGCATGGGTAGTATAGCTTATTTTTCCCTGTGTAGACAACTTACCTTAGGAGCCATCTTGGGTAAAGTGATTTATTATTTTTCTTTATTATTTCTTTTTTGTATTCTTATTTTATCTGCACAATTGCTCTACTGAATTATACACATTGTTGAAGCAGATATTTGCAGTCCTTACCTGCTATAGCCTATTGCATAGAATATTGTGTTCTTGCCTATTCCTATAATTGCACATGCTAACAATATATGTGAACTAGCCTGCTTTCTAACCTATTATTAGTACTAAGGGTTAGTCTATTGACTGAATTGCTGCATTGCTGTGTTAACTTGAAGGCTACTGCACTGAAATGAATGATGTGCTGTATATTTGTATTTACTGAAATGCCTATACCTTGCATCTAAATTAACCTGGTTTCCTCCCTACTCTATCTCCTTTCTTTTCTCTCCAACCCCCTCAGCTTCATACCTTCTAACTCTGCTCTTGACTAAAGGACCATCCCTGAGTGAAGACTAAGGACAACAGGCAAATAACTCCAGCCTCCTCAATTAAGAAGTAAAGCTACTTGCCGTCCTATACCAGAGCCCTGTACCTTGGGAAGCAATAAAGTACGTTTTTCCCCAACCAAGTAGTAAAACTGAAACTTTCTCAATTTTTTTTGTTATTCTTCCTATATGTATTAAAAGTTCTGCTACCTAGCCAGGTTACCCAGCAGCCTTACCCCTTCCTAGCCCTGCATTACTCGGTATCTTGCCCTTACTAACCATTCTATAACTGTAAAGTGCCCCTTCCTCTCTTGATAAAATAGCCAACTCTGTTCTCAGTCTCTCCCTCACCCCTGAATAACTCCTACACTCTTCTCTTTTCCTTCCAGGCCAGGTCTCACCACTAGTCCTGCCTTATATTCTCACCCTTCTCTGTCACCCTGCTACATCTCCCAAGTACAGCTCTGCTGTACAAGACTGCCTATATACCTCTTAGTCTACTTGCTGCACTCCTCAACTTCTGCCCTTTTGCTTCCCCTCTTCTTCACCACCTCAGATAATCTTAACCAACACTCACCCTTACTTCCAGTAAGGTGAATTGCAGTAGCCTGCTGCTCACTGATTGTTTTCTCAGACTCTCTCATCCTTCCTGTCTGAACCTGCACCGTTCGCCCTGTGGGCTCACTCTGCTCCCCTACCCTGCCCCCAAATTCCACCCGCCCCCTAGCACTCCTACATTTATTCCTCAATCTCTCCTCCGCCTTGTTCCAATTAACCAATTAGCTCTTCTCCCCGCCTTACAACTACACTTAATCCATCCAGTCTAAATTACCCAACTTCTGCTTCTCCTTTCCACTCCTCCTACCCAATTTCTTCAGTCTCCTCTCATATATATCCTCTATCACCTCTCTCTCAATACTCCTACTCCCCAAACATCTTATTACTTTATCCCTGCCTCCTTCATACAACTTCAGATAAACTACTTCTCTCCATACTTTCATTCCTCACCTCTAACATACTCGTTACTTCAATTGGCACTCCCCTCTCTCCCACTTTGTACAACCATGGTTTCCTCAATCCTCCAACAACTTAAAGTCCCCTGCTTCCTCCTTCTCTGTCTGATTCCTTTATGCTATATCACCTATTACTCTTCATTTGTTTATACAATTCCCCCAACAAAAATAACTTCCCCCTCAAACTCCCTTCACCATAACTCTTTCTCTCACTTCCATTCTATCTCTTCTTATCTTATCCCACCCAATCAACTTTATCTGTTCTACTATAAAATACTATCCACTACTGCTACTACATTTACACACAAATTAACCTTATATCCAACTAAACCCTCTATCTCTATACCAAAATTTCTTAGGTCTTTTCTACTCAATAATATATTCTTAGCCAGAGATATCCACCCCAATCCTGGCCCCATTCTCTTTGCCAACAATAATCACCCAACTCCTTTTCCCCCACCCCCAAAAATATTAAAAATCTTCACCTTGAACTCCCAAAGTCTCAATAACAAAGTCCACCTCTTCCAGGCCTGGTTAACCCACAACCAACCAGACATCTTAGCCATTTCAGAGACTTGGCTTAAACCCCATATCTCTGATTCAGAAATACTTCCCCCTGGATACCACATTATTAGAAATGACCGACCTATAAAAAAAGGTGGAGGCTCTGCCATAGTTTGCTCTAAATCACTAACTGTAATTCCCCTCCAAATTCCAGTTCCTCAATTTGAAAATACTGAACTTACAGCTGGACTACTGAAACTAAATAGACACAAAAATATCTGTATTATTGCCCTATATATCTCCCCTGGAAATAATATCCCCATCCTCGAAAACATTTTCCAATGGGCTTCTACTAAAGTTAACTACGAAACATACATCTTAGGTGATGTAAATATCGACTGGAATAAAATTAACTCTCTCTCTCCCCCTCCCTTGCCATCAACCTTTATAACTTCACTCAAACAATCCAGCATATAACTAGACCCAACAAAACTAATCCCCCGGGTTCCTCTATTGACTGGATCCTAGCCTCCAATCCAAACAAAATCACTAATTCTGGAATTCTGGAACAATTCCAGACACCATTAGTGACCACCTCCCAGCCTTCATTCAACGCACTACCAACTCTTCCCCTCACCAACATCAATACATCCTAACTCGTAATCTTAGTAACTTCAGTCCCACAACCTTCTCAAACCTATTCAAACAAATGAACTGGCAAGACCTTAGAACTCTCTCGCTTGATGCTGCTATCAACTACTTCAACTCTGTTTTCTTAGATACACTTAACTCTCTCGCCCCTATCAGAAATAAAAGGGTAAAAATAAATACCGCTCCTTGGTTATCTAAACATACTAAACAAATTATGCATCAAAGGGATAAACTATGGAAGCTGTTCCAAAACAATAAACTGCCCAACACCTTGCTCCAATATAAGCAACTATGTAACCAAGTAAAACAACTATTTACCAAGGACAAAAAATCCTATTACTCCAACCTCCAATCTAACAATAACAATAACCCCAAAAAATTCTGGAACTCTATAAACTCTCTCCTTAATCCCGGTTACAAAAATAATCCCTGTCCTGACCCAAATAAATCTGACCAAGAACTATGCTCAGAATTTAACTCTTTCTTCTTACAAACAATATCTGACCTAACTATGACCTTCCCTACCAATATCCCTTCTTTCCCCCTTTATTCTCCTTCCAATTCCTCCAATAAGCCTCTACTTAGATTTGAGCTCAAACCTGTCTCTACTAACTTCATAAAGAAACTTCTATCTAAACTTAAACCCTGCTGTAATGCCCTGACAATATTCCCTCCTCCTTTCTAAAATGTGCTGCAGATGGGATAGCACTCTCAATCAGCATCATCATTAACAGATCTATTAATGAATCTTACATCCCCAAATCATGGCGCTCAGCTTATATCCTTCCACTGCACAAAGGAGGCAAGAACACCAACATCTCAAACTTTCGCCCTATTGCTCTACTCTCACCTATCTCTAAAATCTTAGAAAAGTGTGTCCACTCCCAACTTATGCCTTTTCTAACCAAGAACCATCTTCTAACACCTACCCAACATGGCTTTCGTTCTGGTCATAGCACTACTACTGTTTTATTATCCTACTTAGAAACTATCATTCAAGCCCGAGACTCAGGTCACCTGGTCTCTACTGTCTTGCTTGATCTCTCTAAAGCCTTCAACACTGTTTCTCATAATCATCTTCTCCTTCAACTATCAAACCTGCATCTATCTCCTAATTCTCTATCCTGGTTCTCTAGCTACTTATCTGATAGGTCTCCGGCAGTCAAATGGAAAAACTCCATCTCCTCCTTCCTACCCACCCCAACAGGTATACCACAGGGATCCATCCTGGGACCCATGCTCTTTAATATTTTTATTAATAACTTTCATTCTGCTATCTCCGATGCCAGAATTATTCAATACGCAGACGATTCAGCCGTAGTCTGCTCTGCCTCAAACATCTCTGAACTGCTTCTCAAAACCCAAGCTGCCTTCGCAACCACTGAAAACTGGATGCACAAAAACCACCTCTCCCTTAATGCTAACAAATCCAAAATTCTCCTCTTCTCCCCTAGAAAATCTTACTCCTTCAATAAAGACACTTTCAAAGTCCTTAGCAACTCTAAATCCACTATTGAAGTTGTTCCCTCTGCAAAACTCCTCTGTGTTACAGTTGACGAATTCCTAAAGTTTGACATACACATTCAACAAAATATTAAAAAAAAACCATCAAAAACTAGGCATGCTATACAGGAATAATCGCTTTCTCTCTCACCACCAGGCACACTCTGGCCACTACCTACCTTTTGCCCTCTTTACTTTATGGAGCCCCTCTCTTAACCAACTTGTCATACTCTATCACCTCCAAACTAGAAAGCTGCTATAACAAAATCTCTAAATTTGCCTCCAACTGTAAAAACTCCACCCATCATTGCCTTTCCCTTTAATCCCTAAATTGGCTAGAACTACCAAACTACCTAACCTATCTGCAGCTCACAACAGCACACAAACTTATATTTCAGCCATGTAACTGTCCTGCTCTAGCTAATATCCTTCCTTCCTACACCCCTAAGAGATCTCTCAGATCTGAACATCAAAATCTGATTGCTATCTACAAACCTAAAAGTCCTGCTGGCCAACTTCTCCTCTCTTTCACTATCGGTAAGGCTTGGAACTCTCTCCCTTCCTCTCTAAGAACAATATCAAACATTGAAAATTTCAAAACTCAGCTTTTCAAACATCTGTCCACTAAGTGGAAATGCTCCTGCTTTCACCCTACCTAAAAACTATTCAAAAACTCACCAATATCCTACCTAGAGTGTAAAAAGGTGAGGCAGTCCTTTAGTCCACCCCAACTAAAAACTATCCAAGAACATATTCATACCACATGGAGTGCTCCATTCATTACACTCAAAATGTCCCAACGACTTATCCTCATACCCCTTCATGTAAATATTGTAAATAGATATCTTAACTCTCTTCTCTATGTGCTTATATAATGCATTTTCTCAAACTACACTATAAGAATACCTTTACAAATGTATAACCTTCTAAGAATGTGGTTATGTGCTCAAATAATGCATTGTCTTAAATTACCCTATAAGAACAGCTTATAATTGTATAACCTTTTAGAATAACCTTAGTGAAGTTGTAGTTGCCTTTGTTGTAATAATGAATGTTCCTATTGTACAAACTGGTCACCTCAATGTATCATTCATATTTTATATTTCTATATTTTGTATTTGTACATTTGGAGCTTTTCTCCCCAGGCCTTCACTGAATACAGGTCCTCAGGGCCCAGTGGACTTCCCCGGTAATCAAACTGGAAATAAATAAATAAATAAATAAATAAATAAATAAATAAATAAATAATATTGACTTGCCTTCATAGGATTCTGCTTTCATACCCTGTAATCCCATCTTCCTGCTACAACTGGAGATAGAACCTTCTGGCTGCTGTCAACCCTCCATCTTTTTAAGATATTGATTTTCTTCAATGAAACCTCAGCTCCTCACATACAGAAAAAAAACAATAATAATTAGCTGTAATAATTTAAATACACTGTGCAGCTGTCCTGTGGAGGCATCCTAACCAGCCCACATAAACTGGAAATAACAGCCATCTCCATAAACAGCCTGCTAATAAAGTTAAGTCTAATGCCTGAGGCAGAAAGACACATGACTCCACATATAATAATACTTAACCCACTAGGTACCCAAATGTGTAGCACAAACAAAGGAAATTGAAAGAGAACAAATAGATATTTGTATCATATTCTCCTCATTCTTCCTGCAACAGTTCACTTTAGTTTTTCTTATCCTCAACACTCATCACTCTCAAACTTATGATAAGAGATCTGGACAGATAATGGAAAGACAAGGACCAAAATGAGGGACTGATGTTAATGAGGCTCTTATAATTTAGAAGTTTGCTAAAAGAGCAGGTTTTATGTTGGCATACATTTACTGAAGGATATGAAAGCAAATGTCTGTTATTGTTTAGGGATTTCAGTCCTAATGAATTGAGAAACCCAAATGCTGAGGGAAACAGCCCCAAAATATGATACAAAGCACTTGACTTTCTGCAAAAGTGTGACAGTGAGGCATGATTTCTAATCTCTGACTAAACTGCAATTCCTCTGTTATCAGAGCCAGCTTTTACCACAAAAGTGTACCGTAGCATGAAGTACATTCCCAAATGGAGCCTTAAAAAGTCTGTATTCCCCACTAATCCATAGTGGAAGGATCTGCACACATTCTGTGTTATGCACAAAAATTAAAAAGAAAAAAATAGAAAAGAAATGAAAAAAAAAAAGAACGCATTATCATGGAACTTATAAACAAAGACATTGGCAACCTACAAACACCTCACCTAGTTTGGGTTCGTGAAGGGCCGATCTTGTCTCCTGAACCTGATTGACTTCTTTGAATCAGTCTTGAGAGCCGTGGATGAGGGTAAGGCAGTTCACACAGCCTATCTGAACCTCACCAAGGCTTTTGACACCATCCCCCACTCTGGAATCATAGATAGAATTGCTAAGCTGGGCATTAATCCCTACGTCACTCGATGGGTTGCCAGCAGGCTTACTGATAGAACCCACACCGTAAATGTAGCTGACTCCAAATCCAGCTACAGACAAGTGACAAGTGGAGTACCTCAAGGTTCTGTCCTGGGACCGCTCTTGTTTGGCATCTACTTCTCTGAAGTACTGGCCAACACTAAGGGACTCTGGCTAACAAAGTTCACAGATGACTGCAAACTGGGAGCCATTATTTAATCCCCAAATGATGTAGATACTCTACAAAAGGGCCTTACAGAAACAGATGTTTGGTGCCAGAGCCATGGACTCAAGCTCAATGCCAAGAAATGTATAGTTATCCCCTTTGGGAAAAAAAAACATGTACCTGTGAATTACCACATAGGTGGCAGTACACTAAACACTGAAAGTGTGATAAGAGACTTCACCTTCGATAACCACATCACCACAACAGTCAGGAAATCCTTCTATGTGGCATACCTCATCACTAAGGGCTTTTCATCCAGGAAAAAGAAGGTCATTGTCCCACTGTACTCATCCCTCATTAGACCCATTATAGAATACAACACCCCATTTGGTAAATACCTCTCAAAACAACTGGAAAGGCCGCAGAAATACATCACTAAAAGAATCACAGACCTAAAGCAGATGCTCTACACTGACTGCCTTAAAAAAACTCCAGCTATACTCTTTCACATATCGTCTACTGAGAGGCAATCTCTGCTTAACATACAAGGCCATGTCAAACCCAGAGCTGTTGGACATGCTACACTTAAATAAATCCCAATCCCTCAGAGCCACACACTTCAGGGATCTAAACCTTGTCATCACAATAAACAAAACATGCTGGAGGGATAGGTTCTTGACCCAGAGACTCCTTACACTCTGGAATAGACTGTCCATACATGTCAAGCAGAGCATCTCTTTGGCCCTCTTCAGAAGGAACCTTGACGACTGGGTGGGAGAAAGGAAATTCACCCCGAGGATCACGTCAGTCACCCTGCTAGACAGGGGTCCAGGGAAGTAAATAGTGTGGGAAGAAATAGCCTGGGATTTGTTATGGCTAGGCTTGTATAGGCCCTAGGGCCGATAGCCTAGTACCAACCTATAAATCTATGAACCAAACACTCTGGTTTAAATACCCTTGTAAAGCCTGCATGCAGTTGATATGTCTGCTCTTTGCAAAATGAAGGCACAGGGGCAAATGCGCTCACAGGTGAACTACATCTGATGTATCTCTGTCTTAAACAGTTGTACTTGAAAGAAAAAAATCTTTGTTTTTTTTTTTCTTTGACAGCAATCTTTCTGCACTAAAATGTTATTTTGCACTGGATAACCTGATATGTATTCACATTGCTGCTCTCTGAAGCAAGCAAAAACATGTCATAATTACTCCCAAATTCAGAAGAAATGTAGTTTTCTGCACATTTAAACTAGGAAGAATATAGTGCATGGTGAGCAGTTTCATTTCAGGCTTACTTCATAGACTTTAATTGTTAGGTATTAGTAGCATTGCTACTATAGTCTGTGGTTTAAGCAACTGCCAGAAATTAGGTAAGACTCAACTTTATTTATCTGAATTAATGTTGTTTCTTGAACTGGTACTTTATTCACATGACCTTTTTTCTTGTTATGTTTATTTAATCTGTACTAACTCATGGAAAGATGTATACTGCCTGGTTCCTTTTATTGTATATAATGTGATTTTTTTTACCTATGTCAATGCTAATAAAATATTATTAAAAAAATCATCAACTCGTCTTTAACTTTATTACTGTTATATCATTACAGAAAAGTATATAATCCTTTGTGATACTATAGAATTTGTTTAAATTATCGTAATACTACTAGATAGTTGTAAGGGACTACCTGGCTATCTATCCAGAGAAAGTTAACTTTATTTGTGGATTACTGAAAAAGTACACTTAATTATTTAGTATTTTGTCTTTGTAATTTGTCTGAGTTATTAAACCAGTGTTCTGTCTTTTAAGAATGCTTGACATCTTTTTCTGTAGGTTTGCCTGTAGAAATGACTCTATGCAATGATCTTAACCAGTCTGTAAAGAAGAATGCTAGCTACTTGATTTCTTTCTTTACAGGTTGGAGTCTCCTACTCGCTCGCTGACAATGGAAGCCCCTAAGGGAGTACAAATTAGTGCAGAAGCAGGGGATTTCAAGGCAACCTGTCGAAAAGAGCTACATCTTCAGTCAACAGAAGGAGAAGTAAGCTTTAATGCTTTCTAAATTGTTACATGGTTTCCCTTTCCACTGTGTAATGGAAAATGCAGAGCTACAATATTAGATGTCAATGGAAAAGATGACAGAGTATCCATTTATCACTTCAAAAGCTTTACAGCGGATTTGCAAAAGTGGTTTGATTTTTATGTTTGACACATTCATACATTTATGATAATATACCTGTTCTAAGGAAAAAATAGCTTGAAATATTTATGAAACAAGATTATGCGACACACTCATGAATGAGATGAAACTGCATTCACACTCAGAAACAAACTATCAGCAGACTGGTGTGGTCATTAAAAAATATCCTGCCTTTGTTGACCACTCCTTTTTAAACTGCTTCCTTTTGGTGATAGTAAAGAGTCTTTTTTTTTCCTTCACCATATGATTTCTCTGATTTCTACTTTTAATTTCAACAACAGTAAAATCTTGATTTAATGGACTATTGCACTTAATTTCCCCATAAGATGTATATAAGAACATGGCCAAGAGCACATCAAAAAGAATGTTGCAAAGTGGGATGATTTTGCATGTTGCTCTAAAAATAATGGCATGGAGCATATAGATTATTAGATGGTTCCATGAAGTGACTGTTTCTCACTTCCAAATAAACACTTGAATCAAGATGTTGCTAAAATAAGGTTGTTACAGTGAAGACTCCAAAACAGTACCTTAGTAACATAGCAGTATGCATTTACATTGCTGTCTGAACCCAGTATCTGTAAGGGAGAATGGAAAATGACAAGAGATTTACTTGTGACAGACAAGAGTGAAAATAGTCATAGTAATAAATGGGCCAGAAAAAACACCACATTAGAAGAATGTATGCTGGCATAACAAGGAGTTACAAAGACATTTTTCATAAGAGTTTCCTTGAATTATAAATTTAATGAATGGTCTTGAATATTGTTGCTGGATCTACCTCCTTATTATAGGGATAGTATTTAGAAGAATATATATTATAAATCATTGAATTCTATTAATGACTCATTACACTTGCTGTCTGCAGTATGAAAGTATGGGACACATATTATATGAGAAAAAGAATGTGGACTAGGACTAAACTAAGAATAGTAGGCTATAGGGCAAGTCATTTTGCTTGAACAACGTAGGCAGGGTATGTTTATGATTCTAGCATTAGCTCTCAAAATGCAGATGCGTTAGAATTTCCTAGCAAATGTTGCAATGCTGTTAGATAGTTTTCAGTATTATTTACTTCTTTCCAACAAACAATACTTGTCTACCATCATTAAGGAAGCAAAATCCTGTTCTGTGTGTGTATGTGTGTGCATCCACTGAAATACATATACATACATATATATATATATATATATATATATATATATATATATATATATATATATATAATATTAGCACAGTTAGGTAAAATAGCAACTAAATCCAATAAGTTAGGGATAGCAAGGATATAATGTAATCATTCATAAAAGTATTTAAATTAGCATTCCGGTAACAGATGCCTAAAGATGCCAGAAACATAGGGTGACATTAGACAATAATGTAATAAAAACTGATCTCCACGCCATTTGAATACAAGATCAATGAAAACTCATTGAAGAGAAAATATAAGCAATGTAACCTGTTCCATGAAGACCTATAGCTGTAAGTATTATAATTTACTGAACAAAAGAATGCTTGAGCTATTTAAAGACAATTCATTCACCCCCTTCTATTGCTAATAAGAAAATTAAAAGCAACAAAGAAAATAACAATTCAGAAGCCTAAAATAAAGCCAGATGCATCAGGATTAATAACTAGATGATTCCCCTACTAGAATTTATACATTTGTTTTGCCTGATAGATGCATTCACGCTCATGGATGTGATTAATTGCTCACCAGAGCCTAAGTGTTTAAATGCAATGATGGGGAATGATTAAGAAACATTAGGAAAAGGGCTGGGGCCCAACGTGTAACAAAGTTACTTCACTATCCCATTAGGCATTAGTGGAAATTACTTTGATTACCTGCTTATAGACCATGGATGAGATGAAGTAGGTAAAATAAAATGGAACACACAGTCAGTTTTAATCCATCTGTATGTGAAATACCTGTATAAATACAGCTTCCAGGATTACTCACTTTCTTTCACAATGAAGAGTTCACTTTCTCCAATAGGGATTAAACAAAACATTGTTCTGTATGTCCTGAGCCAAAGTTCACAGCCTTAAATAATCCTTATGACTGAATAAAATTAATTTCAAAGAAAATGTGAAGTGACAGCTGTTCTTTAACCAGAACTGAAAACAAGTACTTTCCACAGAAATGAACAAAGCAGCTTTATAATGAAAAATCATTAGGATTCTTAAAACAGCCATTTAGTTTTATTTCAGTTTTCTGTCATGCATGAAGATCAAAATGAGATTTATACTATCAGGAGCTTTGCTTTCTTTTTTAGCACTAATAATTGAAGCATATATTTAAAATTATTAAGTAAAATAAATGTATCTCTTTTTGTTTCCTCTTTCATTCTTGAATACAATTTGTACACTTAACCTCCTTGAGCAGATTAGTTTCCAGGACCATTATTCATCTGTACTGCATGGCATTGTATCACAAGATGTGAGAATGCTATCATGGTTTCATAATTTGCTAGCAGGCAGTTTGAGTAGCCTTAAAAGATAACTAGTGCATTAATATTCTAAGCCTTACTAACTAAGCTATACTAACATTCTAAGCCTTCTGGTTTAAAAACTTGGGCTTCGGACCAGTTGTTTTGCACTGAGAGGGTTTGTGGTCTGCACTGTAGTGGCAGAGCAGGTAGCTTACATCCTTCTAGGTTGGGAACTGCTGACTGAGGGCTCAGTGTCTGTTATTCTAAAACTGTATTAATTCTGGTTTAAGCACTTAGGCTTTCAGGCCAGTTATTTTACATTAAGAGGGTTTGTGGTCTGCACTCTTGTGGGAGGAGAGGCTGGACTCTGCCCTTCTGAGCTGGGAATTTCTGATTGAAGGCTTATAGTGCATGCATATCTGAACTGCTTCTTACTGAAGTTGGTGCGCCTTGTTTGCTGTGGCATAGACTGGATTTGGGCCTGCTGGATCTAGCTTTGTTTGTGTAACTTGAGCACTAATCCAGGCATTCTCTAAAGTATTCAATTGTATTTATTACTGCTTGGTAGTAACTTGATTAAAGTTTAGCTGTCATTCTAAGTCTTTTGGATTAAGCACTTGGGCTTCAGACCAGTTGTTTTACATTAGGAAGGTTTGTGGCATGCACTGTGGTGGCAGGACAGGTAGCTTTCATCCTTCTAAGTTGGGAACTGCTGATTGAGAGCCCAGTGTCTGTTATTCTTAAAGTGTATTAGTTCTGGTTTAGGCACTTGGGCTTCAGGCCAGTTATTTTACATTAAGAAGGTTTGTGGTCTGCACTCTTGTGGGAGAAGAGGCAGGACTCTGCCCTTCTGAGCTGGGAATTTCTGGTTAAAGGTTTATAGTGCCTGAATATTTGAACTGTATCTTACTGAAATTGGTACACCTTGTTTGCTGTAGCATAGACTAGATCCAGGCCTGCTGAATATAGCTGTGTTTATATGCTTGTTGTCTGTTTGCTTGTTATTTCCTGGAATGCTAATTCCACCTAATACGACTTCTCAGCGCTTCTGTGGCACACTAGTGATATCTGCATTGCTTACTGTACTTATTTCCTTGTTTCACTTGTAAGAAAGTTACTGTTTGTCGGTTTTGCATTTAAGTTACCTGTAACACATTGTACTTAAGTTACCTGGCACTTGCTCACTAAAGCAATTATATAAGTCAGCACTAAAATTAAAAGCACTACACCCTCACTCCCCACTGGCCCTGGTTTTCAATTATTAAGGAATTCCCAATATTATTCTAGCATGTCCAAAGGTCAGTTGTCAATCTCCTCTCCGGTCCAGCTGGTGAATCTGGGAATCTTGAGGCAATGTTACAACTGCCTCATGTACACAGACAACCCTCTCCTCCTCCCAACAAATTCAAACACATGTGAGAGATGCAACCATATAGCCAAACTGGAGGCTAAGCTCTCTCAACTCAGTACTGGCATAACCAGTCAGGAGGAGAAGGAAACCATGCTCACTACAATTCCAGTCTCACATAGATCTACCACGACAGCAAACCAAACACATAATCACACAAAAACATACTCGGAGGCTCTAAATAAAGATCTGCCGAAGCAGCAGAGACCTCCAAAGCAGACACCCAAGCAGCCGCTACCCCAAAACAAAACACATGCAACACATATCTCACAAAGCCAGTGTGCCAAACAGTCACAGCCCTTAGCACTAAACAACACACCTGATACACTTGTAATAGGTGACTCTATCGTCAGGCACACTGACGTCCCGCTCACCAGGCTGAACAAGGAGAGGGTCATGGTGAGCAGCCTGTCAGGTGCTAGGATCCGCCACATAACACAAGCACTCAGGTCACTCCAAGGCAAGTACAAATATGACTCAGTCATTGTCCATGCTGGTGTGAATGACCTGAGACGTACCTCCCTGGACTACATGAAAAGAGACATAAAGGAGCTCTCTGAGCATGTAGCCCAGGCCGGTATGACCCTGACCTTGAGTAGCATCTTACCCTCACCAAGAATGATGCCACAAAATGAAGACAAGATGATCAATTTCAACAATTGGCTTAAGTACTGGTGTCATTCAAAGGGGATCCAATGCCTGTCAGCTTGGGATGATATGCTTGACAAGCCACGATGCTTCGCTAGGGATGGCTTGCACCTGTCACCCCTGGGCTTTCGGATATTGGCAAAGGCTCTTGCTACCCCCATAGGGCCTTTTTAGGCAAGGCTCAAAGACAAACCCACCTCCATAGGTATCACAAGGGATAAGAAACTAAGAGTAATGCTACTCAACGCCAGAAGTCTAAACCTCAAGATGCACACACTTGAAACTCTCCTTAGCATGGAGAACATCGATATCTGTGCAGTAACAGAAACCTGGTTCAGGGCTCCCGAGAGCACCCCAGCACTACCAGGTTATACCTCATACCATGCTTTTCGGCCCCAACACTTGGACCAAACCACAAAAGGAGGGGGAGTATCGATATTCATCAAAGATACTCACACCTCCAGGTTGGTGGCAAAGCACGAAGCATCAGAGACTATCCATGTGCAACTATCAGTGGGTAAAACTGCCTTCCAGTTTATAGCCTGCTACAGACCACCCTCCCAAACCCAGGAACCCCACTCGGCCTTCCTGAGAACACTGGAAAATATGAAGGTCTCTCCAAACACCATTATATTGGGCGACTTCAACTACCCAAACATAGACTGGGAGCATTACTCTAGCTCCAACACCCTAGCCCAAAGGTTCTTAGAATTTATAAACTCAAATGCTATGGAACAACTTGTTACCACTCCCACAAGAGGGGAAAACATACTGGACCTGATCATCACCAACATGGGGACTCTATGCTCCAGACCAGAAGTGTATCCTCACTGGTAAGATCAGACCATAAACTAATCTCACTGGATATTCACATCCCGACCCCACCCCCTGCCCAGAAAACCACAGTGAAAAACTTCTCTAAAGCAAATTTTACACTCCTCAAAACTGAGGTGGAATCCTTCAAACCCCTGGGGCCTGTGGAAAATACGGCCCAGACCGCAGAATCCTTTATAAATGCATTCTATGAACACCTTCAGGAATGCATGGATCATACGATCCCAAATAAAACCAAGACCCAATCCTCCAAACGCAGACGTCCTGTCTGGTGGACCCCAGCCATAAACAAACTATACAATAGAAGGAGGAAGCTACTAAATGATAAAGCAAAATCCCAAAAAGGGAAGGCATCACTGATCAGTATTAGCAAAAACTACGGGCACACATAAAATTGTCTAAGGCCAGCTTCGAGAAAAATTGCACAGGACACTAAGGATAATCACAAGGCTTTTTAGTTATGTTAGGAACCTGGGTGGTAATTCCCAGATATGCTCAGAATTAGTCCAAAATGACAAAAAAATACACCGAAACCACAGACATTGCCAACATCCTAGCTGACAGGTTCAGCGCAAACTTCTCCCCTCCCACCAAAGGGCAAATATCTATCCCAGCAGAGTGCTGCCCCTGACATCTCAGATGCTCAGGTAAGAGCCGCCCTCTCCAAAGCAAAAACACAGCATAAATGGGACTAGATGGTGTCCCGGGCAGCGATCTACATGAACTCAAAGAAGAGCTAAACCCAAACATAAAACTACTGTTCAATCTCAGCCTTACTACAGGATATGTGCCCAAAGAGTGGCGTACAGCAACAGTGGTCCCTCTCCATAAAGGTGGTGCCTCAACGGATCCTGGAAACTATCGCCCCGTAAGCCTGACTAGCTTTGTCTGCAAAGCTATGGAAAGGATCATCATGGACCTCATAAATAAAGATATTGGGGACCTACAAACACTGGATCCTACCCAGTTCAGCTTTGTTAAGGGCAGATCCTGCCTCTTAAACCTGGTTGATTTCTTTGAAACAGTCACCAAGGCCATTGACGAGGGGAAGGTGGTCCACACAGCCTACCTGGACCTCACAAAAGCCTTCGATACAATACCCCACTCGGGCATTATAGATAAGCTCACCAGCTTAAATATAAACCCCTATGTCACTAGATGGATTGCAAACTGGCTCAAGGACAGAACCCACATGGTTAGAATTGCTGGAGCCATGTCAGACTCCAAACCAGTTACAAGTGGTGTCCCACAAGGCTCAGTCCTGGGACCTCTCTTGTTCGGTATATATTTCTCGGAGGTACAGGCCAACACGGAAGGACTGTGGCTGACCAAGTTTGCAGATGACTGCAAACTGGGTGCCATAATCGACTCTCCAGCCGACACAAGCATCCTCCAAAAGGGCCTCATAGAAACAGACAAATGGTGCCAGTGCCATGGCCTCAAGCTAAATGCCAAAAAGTGTATAGTCATCCCCTTTGGCAAAAACAAAGTGCCCACAAATTACCACATAGGTGGAAATCCATTAAGTACAGAAGAAGTAATTAGGGACCTGGGGACCCAAGTTGATAGCAATCTCTCATTTGACAACCACGTGGCCAAAGTGGTTAGAAAAACATTTTATATAGCCCACCTAATCATGAAGGGATTCACATCTAGATCAGGGGAGGTCATCGTGCCTCTTTACTCATCCCTCATCAGGCCGATAATTGACTACAATGCCCCTTTTGGGATGTACCTTACCAGACACCTGCAGCAACTGGAAAGACCCCAAAAGTACCTCACCAAGAGGATCAAAGGGCTCAAACAGATGACATATGCTGCCCGGTTATAGAAACTCCAGCTCTACTCAGTGGCATACCGCCTGTTCAGAGGCGATCTGTGCCTGACGTATAAAGCCATGCCCAACCCGGAATTAATGGACATGCTGCACCTCAGAAAATCCAAATCCCATCGAGCTACGTGCTTGAGAGACTTGAACCTCAGCACTGAAATAAATATGACATGCTGGAGGGACAGATTCATAACCCAGAGGCTCCCTTCACTCTGGAATAAAATCCCAGTCCAGGTTAGGCAGAGTCCCTCATTGACTCTCTTCAAGAGGAATCTTGATGAGTGGATGGGAGATCGTAGGTTTACCCCGGGTATCACTTCTGTGTCACTGTTAGATAGAGGCACAGTATACTAACCTCGAAAAAGGGCATAGCAAAATA
The DNA here is from genome assembly GCF_019279795.1 of Protopterus annectens. NCBI lineage: Eukaryota > Metazoa > Chordata > Ceratodontiformes > Protopteridae > Protopterus > Protopterus annectens. The sequence goes on from NC_056729.1 coordinate 800,529,969, forward strand.
AATTTAAAATGGGTGGCGAAAGCCAAACACATTCTGGCTAGGCTTATAAATGCCCTAGGGCAGATAGCCTAGTATGAACCTATGAACCTATGAACCTATATGAATTTGTTTAGTACATATTTTTAAAATACAGACATTACAGTCCAGATTTTTTTTTTATGAAAACAACATTTGTTTTAGAGAAAATATAAGAAATGTAACCTGTTCCATGAAGACCTATAGCTGTAAGTATTATAATTTACTGAATAAAAGAATGCTTGAGCTATTTAAAGGCAATTCATTCACCTCCTTCTATTGCTAATAAGAAAATTAAAAGCAACAAAGAAAATAACAATTCAGAAGCCTAAAATAAAGCCAGATGCATCAGGATTAATAATTAGATGATTCCCCTACTAGTATTTATGCATTTTTTTTGCCTGATAGATGCATTCACGCTCATGGATGTGATTAATTGCTCACCAGAGCCTAAGTGTTTAAATGCAATGATGGGGAATGATTAAGAAACATTAGGAAAAGGGCTGGGGCCCAACGTGTAACAAAGTTACTTCACTATCCCGTTAGGCATTAGTGGAAATTACTTTGATTACCTGCTTATAGACCATGGATGAGATGAAGTAGGTAAAATAAAATGGAACACACAGTCAGTTTTAATCCATCTGTATGTGAAATACCTGTATAAATACAGCTTCCAGGATTACTCACTTTCTTTCACAATGAAGAGTTCACTTTCTCCAATAGGGATTAAACAAAACATTGTTCTGTATGTCCTGAGCCAAAGTTCACAGCCTTAAATAATCCTTATGACTGAATAAAATTAATTTCAAAGAAAATGTGAAGTGACAGCTGTTCTTTAACCAGAACTGAAAACAAGTACTTTCTGCAGAAATGAACAAAGCAGCTTTATAATGAAAAATCATTAGGATTCTTAAAACAGCCATTTAGTTTTATTTCAGTTTTCTGTCATGCATGAAGATCAAAATGAGATGTATACTATCCAGAGCTTTGCTTTCTTTTTTAGCACTAATAATTGAAGCATATATTTAAAATTATTAAGTAAAATAAATGTATCTCTTTTTGTTTCCCCTTTCATTCTTGAATACAATTTGTACACTTAACCTCCTTGAGCAGATTAGTTTCCAGGACCATTATTCATCTGTACTGCATGACATTGTATCACAAGATGTGAGAATGCTATCATGGTTTCATAATTTGCTAGCAGGCAGTTTGAGTAGCCTTAAGATAACTAGTGCATTAATATGAATTTGTTTAGTACATATTTTTAAAATACAGACATTACAGTCCAGATTTTTTTGTTTTTATGAAAACAACATTTGTTTTCAGTTTGACCTGTTAACTTTTTCAAATCTGTAGTATAAAAGTAATGTACAGTCTTTACAAGAGGTAAACCATTGTACTACTTTCACATTATGACAAACTAATATAATGCCAGCTGTAAATCATCAAACATCTCATACATGACTGGCAAATTAAAGGAACATTCTAAACATTCAAGGGTGGCAGAGTTTTTCATCAGTTAGAATTGTTGACTCACAGCGCTTAATTCTCCTTTTCATTTCTCAGATAGTGCACCTTATGCCAGTTTTTATGGGGCCCTTATGAGTGGGGTCCTCGTGTTCTCTTCTGCTCATGTGAATTTTTATGGGGTTCTTATGCATGGAGTCCTCATGTTCTCTTCTGACCATGTCAGTTTTTATGGGGTTCTCATGTGAGGAGTCCTTGTATTCTCTTCTGGCCATGTGTGTTTACATGGTGTTCTTTGTGTGTGGAGCCCTCATGTTCTCTTCTGATGTATGCAAGTTTTTAAGGGATTATCCAGTTTCTCTGTCATGTAAGAGATTCATTGTAGATAAACTGCTGAACCTCTGATTGCCAATAGATGTATGTATGCCACATGTGACTGACCATGCTTATATGGGTCCTACTGCAGAATGGTGCTCTGCCTGTGATTAATTTCCTGCCTTTTATTTGTTGACTACTGAGAAAAGCTTGAACTTGCTTAGGACCCTATATTGGATAAGGCAAGTAATTAGATAATGAATGAATGAATGAATGAATGAATGAATGAATGAATGAATGGATGAATGAAAGTAAATGCTCTGTAGTTTGTTATGCAAGCAATAATGTCCAACAGGGTTTGTGATATTGCATAAATTACTAATGCCCATGGGAGTTCTTTGGCCCAACACCTCTACAAGGATGTTATTTACAAAGTAACACACACCTAAAGGGCCTTATTGCTCTTAGAGAATGGGTTTCTGTAAAATTCTTGTGTTTTACTTATTTATGTGTTAATACTATATTATCATTATGTTTTTATATTTTTGATTTTATTCCCAGTTTAATGTTTCAAACTTGCTGTAGTACATGTAAATGGTTTTGGATGAAATGTTTTACATCCAAAATGAAAGATTTTCAAATAATGTCCAGATATTTATCTCATGTTTTGGTCCTTTACTCATTAACTTTATGAGTTATTGACGATCACTGAAGACTGAAGTCACTAAATAATGACATACATTGTGGTAGGCAAGTGTGTCTGACAAGCAGCCATGTACAGGGTCTGTGCATTTCAGAGATGATGTCAGCATACGTCCGAGCAGCATAACATATGCTAGTGACAGTATAAATAGATGGTAATCTGCAAAAGTATTAAAGTGAGGGAGTCCATGCATGTAAATCAAGCAACACAAGATGACAGAGCAATTCAGAACCATTTAAAGAGTGGCAAGTGCTGGGCAGTCCCTAGTGAAATAACCACAATGCAAACCTGATGTACAATCAGGGCAACTCCAGAAACAAGTTAGGGGTTGCTGCAGCTTCACTGAATATGTATTTAAAACAGGTTATAATTCTCACAGTGAGCCACAGCAGCCCATATTTTCACCCTCAGAGGCATTATGTCATCTGACCGCACTTAATGTTTCATTTCCTTCATGACAACAACATGGTAGACAGGTAGTGAATGGACAGGAACACTGCACATGAGTTGAAAAACATGTGCGACCTCATCTGCAGGTTTGTGGGAGTCATGCATTACCTCTCCCAGTGAATACTATGCTATTTGAGGCTTCACTATACTAGCTACAGGGACCTTTCAGCAACCATCAAGGGACACAGTGGAGGTATCCCTGTCATCTGCCTTGAGAATACTCCATCAGTACATTTTCATTCCTTATACCTCATTACTCTCCCTTTTTCACTAACTTTCAGACTGCTATCTTAGCCTTTTCCCTGGCTTTCTCTCTAAATATACCATAAGCCTGTTTTTCCCTCACTTCATATTGCAGTTCCCATTTGTATTACACTAACTTACCTTTGATTTGTCTACAAACTGTCTAAAATTTCTCTAAATATTAAATGATTGTTATATATTGTATGTAAAATTAAGAATAACATTAGCTGAAAATTCATTCAATCCAGGATAAAACATAGCATCAAAATTCGCAATCCACATATGCTCCCTATCAGTTAATGTTTTATCCAAAATAACTTTATTGTGAGGTCCCACAATGTCACCAATACAAATAAAACTAAAAATGGCACTAGAATGCTTAATTTCATGTTTAGATTAAGCGTTAAGTAAGCATCTGGTCTTCCTAGGGATTCAGAAAGAACTCCACTGCTCATATTAAGGGCTGCAGTAAAATAACCCTGTTGCAATGATGCAGTGTTTTGCAATTCAGAGAACTCATTATTAGCTAATTTGCATGACTCTGAATCATTGGTAACTACCATTCACTCTCCCACATACAATGCACAGATTCAAAAATACATAAACATAATCACCCCATACCTGCTCCTGTGTCGCAACAGCATCCCAGATGTTTTTTTTTTTGTCCAGCCCTCAAAAATCATGGAAGATTATAGTCACCTCCAGATTTACTATTCTTCCATGCAGGACTAGCTTAGTCCTGCACGGAAGTGGCCGTTTAGGAGCAGGATGGCAGCACACCATGCATATTAATAAAAGCATGCTGCCTGAAATCCTAATCTTACACGGAACATATAAGAGAGCTCTCAGACTATACACACCCCTGCAATGAAGAACAGCAGACAAGTCCTAAAAGAATGAGTGAGACTGCTTATAGGTGTATGCATACCCCCAGCAACACCGCCCACATGTAAAAGAGCAATAGTGAAAACAAACACTATAAAGATATTTTTTTTTTTTTTTTATGAAACAGATTAAATTTAACCGTAGGTGCATGGGCTTGCCCATCGCTTAGCTACAGTTAATGCAACTTAAATGGCAGAAGAGGATAAAAAGCAAGATATATGCAAATAAAGCAGTACAGCAATAGTGTAGTGGTCAGAGCATTCCACTTACGAGCAGTCATTCCCGGTTTGAGTCCCACTGCAGTACATTCCATTTTCCATATCAAATCACTTTATGACCAATATTTTAGATGCATAACCTACTACATAGGTTCATAGATATATTTGTGAACTGGAGTACTGCATTAACTGCAGATGTGAGGTGTCAGTGTCATAATATTGCAAAGTCCACAGATAATACATGTGCCCCATACAGTATATATACACAGGAATCAGGGATACAAATGGAAGTAAAGTGTGTAATGAATGATACCTCAGTACAGCTTCCAAATCCCCTATCTTTCCAAGAACCATTAGAGATTACTATCTAAATTAGTGCAATGGTAAGCAGGAGTAAGCACTAATAAGCAGTAGTAAGTAGGAGTAAGCATATGTAAGCACTAGTAAGCAGGTTTAAGCCTGTTTGCGCAGGGGTAAGCAATGCACACACAGGTTAAACAATATTGAAGCTAACTCTCTGTAAGCATATTTAACCTAAAGTTAACATTGCTTACCCTCACGCAAACCCACACAAACAGCATACAAGTGCTCAAAAGTGCTTTAATCACTCTGTATCCAACAGCCGCTGTTCTGCCCAGCAACATAAAAAAAAAGCTTTTGCAGGACTTGAACCCAGGACCCTATACACTATAGTCACAGAAGTTAACCATTAAGCCATCACAACAGTACATAAGATTGAGGTTTCACCAAACTAATCCTCACTATAGTAAAACCAAACTGAACATGTGAAAGGAATCTATATACACCTACTACATAACATAAGTATGTGAACTGGAGTACTGAAGTAAGCCCAGATGTGAGGTGTAATTGTAATAGAGTGTTGAAGTTGCCAATTAAATGCAAGGACCCCATACAGTGTACGTACACATGAATCATGGATACCAGACATATATATAACATGTAATTAATAATAAATCAATGCCAAAAAGCAAATATAATGCAAAGTAAATATTAAGCAATGCTAAGCAATGAACAGCCCAGCTTAGTAGGTGTAAGCAATGTGTAGGCCAGCTAACTCAATTTACCCAGTAGTATACCTCTTTAAACAATGCCAACCTTAGGTAAGCAGGTTTGCCCATAGCTTAGCCTTTTCAAAACCATCCAATCACAGAAAAGTACAGGAAATTGGCCCTTCTTAAACCCAACAGGTGGGAATACATCTCATAACTGGTTGTAGCTTCCCCTTGCAGGCACCATGTCAGAAATGGGAGAGGGAGTGTGCTTTCAGGTGCAACGCTGGGTCATCCAGGAGTCCAGAGTCCTGGCAGGACTCCTTGTCAAAGACCATGAGCAGAGACTGCTGCAGGGCCAGTACCAGGGTTCCCAGTATAAAGCAGAAGCCTTAGACCATCTTGCCTCTGACCTCACCAGTGCCACTGGCGTAACCCGAACTGTGAGCAGGTCAGGCATCAATATGCCAACCTGAAGCAGTGAAAGCGGGATTTCTTGGATCAGTGGATCCAAGAGGCTAAGACTACAGTGCAGGTCCCAGTAGTGTGTAAGTATCACTCCACTACCTGTTTAATAATTGCCAGGTCATGTATATTATGGATAAGTATGGCTAAATATTCCCCTTATGTCTTTCACAGTGGCATGTTAGTGGACTGTGAACCAGGAGGCCCATGGCTGTCGCTTGGAGAGGTTGTGACGTGAGGCAGGTTAGTACTACTCTTGCATGTACTGTCATAGGAAATAAATCTAACTTTATTAGTAAGTTCATTGCCTGTAAAAAACTGTATTGTGTAAGGCAAGTACTGCATGCACCAGCGAATATGGCAGGAAGAGTCTCATATAGGTTGTATGTAAATAAAAGCATAATAGCCTTACAATGAAGTTCTAACTGCTGTACTGCATGTGTTTACTTTGGTGTCATATGGTAATATAAAATTGCAATCACTTAACAATACTGTTGTATTAAGCACTGTTACCCACACTGTGCAACATAAATAGAAAATGTGTAGGAATGTCTGCATATGACTGGTGTAATCCCCAGAGGTCAGCTAGTACAACTGGAAGAGAGACAGAAAACAGTGAAAAGACAGACAACAAAATCCAAATAGCATACACAGCTGAGACGTGAACTGTTGTATTTTTTGCACATACAGCCGTGGTTCAAATCCTGGGAGTGGTAGTACTCTGCATACAGAATCCTACCCAACAACTGTACAGATATGTCCAGAATGTCCAGTAAATTGGCCCATATCTGCTGCCTGTCACTGTGTCCCCCTGGGAAATCAGTGGGATGACCCCATACATATAGGCTACAAAGAAGAAAATACTGATTTTTACACATCTATAATAACAAACCTGTCACTCTAGCAACTCCCCAAAGTAATGAGAGTAATAAGCCAAGTATGTCCCATCTATACCCTCATGTTGCCAAGTTGTGACCAGAGTGTGTACAGCAACAAAGTGAGATGTAAGTGCATAATACTAATGTAAAACTGGTACTTTGTATAGCAACAGTCAGGTAGTGCTAACAAATTTTGCTCTCACAGGTCCATCAGATACGAACACTGTGCCCAGAAATAAAAGAGTGATACCCTGTACTGGCACTGTTTACTTGGGTATTGTATGGCATTGTTAGTGTTGCAGTTGCTCTGAATAATAAGGTATTACTCATCACTGTCACCTTCACTCTGCTACATAATATAGCTGGCTAGGAAATCCTGTATAAGAGTGATGTAATACAAGGTCAGAATGTAAAACCACAGGAGAATTATACATAGAAATCAGATAAGAGATATACAACAATATCCATATAGCACACGCAACTGTGATGGACAGTGTTTTAGTGTTAGCAAACACAGCCATGGTCTGAAACCTGGTAGTAGAAGTAGGCTTCATACAGATTCATACCCCACAACTGTACAGATATGTCCAGAATGTCCAAAATATTGGCCCGTATCTGCTGCCTGTCAGCCTGTCCCCCTGGGAAATCTGTGGGGTGATCCCAGATTTTTAGGCAGCAGACAGGAAATACAACTGATTGTCACACATCTATAAAAACAAACCTGTCACACTAGCAACTCCCCAAAATGTTATGTGATTATTAGGCCAAGTATGTCCCATCTACACCCCCATGTTGTCAAGCTGTGACCAAAGTGTGTACAGTAACAGAGTGAGATGTAAGTGCATAATACTAATGTGAACTCTGGTATTTTATGTGGTAACGTTCAGGTAGTGCTAACAAACATTGCTCTCACACGTCCGTCAGATATGAACACTGTGCCTAGAAATAAAAGATTGATACCCTGTAGTGGTACTGTTTACTCTGGTATTGTATGGCATTGTGAGTGTTGCAGTTGCTCTGAATAATAAGGTATCACTCATCACTGTCACCCACACTGTGCTACATAATATAACTGTCTAGGAAATCCTGTATAAGAGTATTGTAAGTCACTAAAGGTTGAAGAGGACAATAGTCTACATATGACCCGGTACACCTCTATGTGGTCAAGACATGGCCAGAGTTTATGCAAAAAGGGATGGATAGGTATGTGCATAACATCAACCTGGAATCTTGGAGTATGTGTAGAAACCGTTAGTGTTAACAAACAATTCATCCACAGGTATACCAGGTAAGAGGTGCATACTGCAGGTAAAACCAGTCCATGGATATAGTTGTCGACAGCCATATCACTGTCCAAACTAAGGTAATAGGGTAGTATAGTAATGCTTGTAAATTAGAGATAACAGCACTGGCTAAGAAAGTAATGCAAACTACAGGAATATACTAGTTGTTAATTGACATCTTTCTCAACCTCCCCACCATATCTCCAACAATACACTAAATACCCACCTCAACTGGTACGTGATGACTTCACTGTCATGTTGGGGCATATGTCCTATTGTTTTATAATTATTTAAACAGGTTTCAATGCATGTGCTATGTTGAAATACCCCAACATTGGTGGCATGGTGCCATCAATGTACCTGCATGATGTGGTTATTACCACTGTGGTCCCATATATGCATGTGTTCTATTTTCTATGCAACTGTTCCATATCTGGTGTCTGGGTTACTGGGAATATCTATACATGGTGTTATACCTAATCCTGGAATGTGTTGACTATTACTAACCCACATATGTTGATAAACCATAAACACCATAGCACGTATGCGAATGCGGGTCGCAGCGGACCCACCTTTCTCACATCAGCTGGCCGTGGCACCGGGCACCAGCACATCTAGGGCCCAACCTGGGGCCTCCTCGTCCTTTGGTCCTGCACCACCTATGGGTGGAACTGCCACAGGAGATGGGGCTCACCCCCCCAAGAGTGGGCACGGACAGGAACCTGTCACCCATTGCCAGGTCTGGGTCATGGTGCGTAGCAAGCTCAGTCAGTAGTTTGGAGATCTGCTACACCAATTCCAGGGCCACGTGTCATGACTAGAGGGTCGACCTGGCTCTCTGACTAAGCCCTCAGCACAGCCACCTTCGGGGCTGTGTAGGTGCAGTGCTGACTGCCCATAGGTGGGGACCTCAGTCACACTGTTTCCACTAGGGGCTCTTGGGCTTCCAATTTCCCAACACCCCTCCCCATCAAGGTGTTTACCCCTCACATGTGTCATATACTGCCCCTGTATGCGTCTTGTTTGTCTTGTCTGTTAACCTACCCAACCTATCTCCTAAATGTACCTACTATCCCTCCCCAACATCCCACTCTCACCTAAAAAAAGGGCAATCTGTTCCCAAAAAGAAATATTGCCGCATACATAGCTGTCCATTTTGCACACATCCACTGGACACATGTAATCTGATCTAATTGGCATCACAACATATTATTGTTGTCTTCAACCCTGTCTCAGGGGTTTGAGTGTCCAAATCTACCTCCAAATTCAGTGTATATGCAAAGCTGTTGCAATAGCAGAAATGGGCAGCTACGGACCTTTCCTACACCCTCTTGCACATCCCTAGCTATTTTCCCCACTGTCTTTCCCTCTTTGTGCCCCTTTTTCACCACTTTTCTATCATCCCTTTTTTCTTTTCTTTTAAAGAAATTAGTGTGGGGATAAGCGGGAGTAAGCACTTTTAAGCAGCAGTAAGTGCGCTTAAGCTTGTTTGCATGGGGGTAAGCAATGCCTACACAGGTTAAGCAATTTAGAAGCTAACTGAGTATGAAAAACTGTAACTGGAAGTTAGCAGTGTTTACCTCCACATAAACCTGTGCAAACCTGCTTACAACTGCTTAAAAGTGCCTTAATCACTCTGTATCCAATGGCCCTTATTCTGCCCAGCAACAAAATCAACATGCTTTACAAGTCTCGAACCCAAGACCCTGCACACTATAACCAAAGTGATTTACCACTAAGCCATGTCCAATATACATAAACCTCATGTTTTCACAAACATATCATCCAGCCAGTCATTCAACAGTACAGGAAATATATTTAAACATGTAGATGTATGTGCGTGTCTGTATATATATTTATATCTAAATAGATATAACATATGTATATATATGTATATATATATATATATATATATATATATATATATATATATATATATATATAAACATATATACATATATATACATATATATATATATATATATATATATATATATATATATATAGATATATATATATAGATATAGATATATATATATATATATATATATATATATATATATATATATATATATATATATATATATATATATATAAGCATAAATATATATCTATATAGGTATATAGTGACATATATCTATAGATATAAAAGAGAACATAACATAAACATATATGTCCACATGCATGGGGTGAGGTGCCCAAACAACATATGTCTTGTACATATAGATATACCCCACAGCCAAACATGTCTGCCCTGCAATACATTACCAGCTGTTGCAAATCCCATAACCAAGACCTGACACAAAATGGGCACAAGATGTTAACAGTACCCCATCCCAAATGTATGATGCTACCTGCTGTCTGTAACATTGCTGCCCACACACAGGAAGGATGTCCACCATGCAGGAAAGGTAAAGGAACCATGCCCACATGATGTAGGGATTTATAGTAGTTGTTTGCCATGACAGTGGTAATTGGAAGTACTACACAGTATGCTGCATGCAGGTAGCAAGTGGAGGACACTGATTGGTGCAGAGGCCATCACCTGATCATGTGCATCACTTACAAAATCCATGCTGCAAGCTATTCAAAGCAGCTCAATCCATTTCCTGGAGGGAGACCGAGAGAGTGATTGAAAGGCAAAAAAAAAAAAAAATCCAGCAAACTATCCAGAAGAGACTTAATTCCCAGAACATGTATGTCAAGTATATATGCATGTAAGTGACCATAGTACTTGGTCCATAATAATGGGATAGATGATGTGGATTGATTTATATGTGCCATCAGGTGCTGTTGTAATGATGTTCAGCTAAACAACTGCTAAGGACAATAGATTCTGTCCCTGTGGGTGGTAGGCCATACCCATCAACCATGCAGAGCAGCACTGACTGATAAGATGTAAGCCATCATACTGTGTGTTGTGTAATGGGAAGTATGTATATTACTGTGGCCAATAGCTAGTGGTGGAAGTAATGCCATAATGATGGACACGTTTGTTCCACAGCCCACCTCTTGCAGGATACTCAGGTTAACCTGTATTGTACCATGCAGGAAGGCCATAGGTGTGTAATAGGGATACCTGCAATCTGGCCCTACATATACCCCCCTAATGTCAGGCTGTGTCCATATGTGGCACCTGTCTGTGTTGTAGAAAGGCAGAACAGTGCAGCTGTGCAGGAAGGTGTTGTGAGATTGTGGACCTGATGTCTGAATGTACCCCATATATAGGTATGCATATATATATATATATATATATATATATATATATATATATATATATATATATATATATATATATATATATACATGTATGTCCACAAATATACAGATACCCATGTGTCGACATATATATAAACACATATATACAACATAAAATATATCTACACATATATAGATATATACCTATATCCACATGTCTACATATATACAAACAGACACACAAACATATATGTATGTAAATACATGTCCCCTATCTTACCACCACAGTGCTGCATGATATGTGCGAGGGAAACAGCAACCATAGCAATACACACAGATATCCACAGCTGTCACTGTGTGCAACATAGACGGGTATGTCAAATGTGAACCCCTTGAAGGGACCATATTGCTCTTGTCTGTGAAGTATGGAATTGGAATATGGGGAAGTATGGCAGGTATAGTTGTGGAGGTGGTCAGGGTTGGTAGATATAGAGGACAGCCTACAGGAGAGGGATGTGACACAAGTGGTGGGTAAACACCCTGGATGGTGTGTGTGGTCTGTGATGTGGACACCCCATGGGCCCCAATATGGGCACAATGGGAACAAGCCTCTCACCCACTGATACTCACAACAGCAGTCCATGCCCCAAAGTTGCTTGGCTTGGAGGATGAGCAGGAGGAGCATGTGGACCCTGTGAATGTGTACTGGGTGCCTCAAGGTGATGTAGCACATCCCACACGTGTCTGTGGAATCCATTATGGAACAGACCCTGGACCTGACCTCTGGGAACAAGATCATGTCTGTGTGTGCCCCCCCCAGGGGGGGACAACATCCCTTGAGTTGGTTTCACCTCAAGGTATTGCTGGACCAGTACTCAAGGAGGCCACAGGGTGGGTCACCCATGTGATGTGGCCTGGTAACATGGGTAGATGAGTTTGGAGAGGTGGTTCTGCTGGCCAATGTACATATACATGCTATTGTGTCACTGTTATAGAACATATGTGGGTAGTAATTGTCTACACAATCCTGGAACATGTCCAACTGCATGCATAGATATCCCCAGTAACACAGAATGTCAGATGTGCAGCAACCACATAGCAAGCATACCACAGGCATATATGGAACCATAGTGGCCCTGACAATGGCATGCAGGTGAATAGTCTGTAACAGGCAGCAATGATAGTATTAACACAGGGAACATGGCTACAAACACAGTGCACAAAGTGTGGTACAATGCAATATCTGCCCCACTAGTAGGTAAGCTGTTGTCATACCTATTGAGTTGTGTGTACAGTTTGTTGTAGCTGATATAGTGGGGGGTGATAGTGATGTGTATTAAGAACTGTGGTAACTTTGCTGCATGACTTGCTCACATCTGTGTCTATCTTTATGTCATTCAGGCAAGATATCCCATGGAAGGCTTCTGGCTTACTCAGCTGCTGAGAACAACACTGTGGTAAACCACCTAATGCAGCACTACCCTGTCTTGTTTGGCTGGGCTACCCATGATCAGCAGGAGTGGACTGCCCTGTGGAACGACCTAGTCTACAGGGTTAATGACGTTGGACTGCACAACTGCAGTTATGAGTAGGACCAGTATCATTGTTCTGACCTGCTCTGCAATGCCTGTCATTATGCTGCTGCAGTCCGGGGGATGACCTTGCAACAGGGGGAGGCCATGTCATCCTTCCCCCAACACGTGGGGAGGAGCTCCTAGCCAGCCTTGTGGCACCTGCCCAACTGCATAGTTACCAACTGCCGGACACCTTTGTGGAGGTGGGTGCTACCCACACACTGGCTGAGGAGCGTGTAGGTAAGGCCACAGGGCACATCAGTAGACCACTGTTGCATATGCATCCTCATCTGTACAGGTAGATCATGCATATCTGACATGTCATAGATATAGTTTGTTGCTGCATAGTAGTGATAAACAGATGTACATATGTGGTAGTATTGTGGACATGTACTGTTGATGTATTGTAATGCTGCACCCACCCTGTAGCAATGTCACAGGTGTGGCCACTGACTTTGCATCTCTCACCTTCTTATGTAGGTCCCTTCGGTATACCACCAAGGCAGCAGCCTGTAGCTGGTGAGTATGGTTTATGTAGATGCTTGCCAATACACCAGGCATGTAATGGCTATGGTATATTCCATGCCCACATCTAACATACCTATCTAGAATGCATGCTGTACATGTGCACGTATTGTTGCTGTTAAATGCACGCCATCACAGTGGTGACCTTGATGAGGTACTGGAAGGGTATGTCAGACACCTGCAAAATAACTGACATTCTGTCATTGCGGAATGTGTCCACAGGGAGTAACATAATGGTGGGAGACATGGTCTACAGTAGGGACATGTTTGGAACAACACCCGTATACAGTGCAACACCAGTGTGTATATACCTGTAGGACAATGGCAACTGTTGTAGAGTTACACTATGGCATAATGTATTACTGTGGTCCACATTATCGGCTGGGACTAGGCTGTAACATGTGGTGTTCAGTATATGGGACACTGCAAACTGACACACATATGTAGGCCTTACTTGTCAAGCATCTGCAAAAAGGCTGAAGGTGGGGGGTGTCAGCATGACACACCAGTGCACTGCAGCAGGAATCCTAAGGATGCTAAGAATGGGTGTATCTGCACATATTCAGGTTCAGGAACTGTGGCAGATGTAACCCTACCCTCACAGCAATAGTGATGGCAGTGTGTGAACACCAAGGGATGTGCATATGAGTAGATCTTGCAATCATGCATATTAGGGGGACATGCGTAGAGCAATCTGAGAATACACTGGCAAATGCAGATGGCCCATAATAGTATATCCCTGTCTGGAGTAGTGACTGCTGTAGTACACATAACAATAGCTGCAACAAACCATCATGATAAGGGTGTGCACACATCTGCCCACACGGAGTGTATGGATTGCGGTCAGCATCCGCACACCTAACACATTCCATAGACACTGCATGTGAAAGTACAGGACATATGTCACATATTGGGCTCATGTACTATTAATATATGCAGTGATGTGGTCCCATGGCAGATCAAGGAAGGGTGCGTCATATCAACAAGCATGTATACACCCCCCATAGCCATGATATGCTTTGATGGTTGTCAGTGTAATAGTATTGGATTGGTCATACATGGTCCGCTGATGTTGAGAGCTGTAAATTAGACATCAGGCATTCACAAATGACATCTGTCCACATATCATCACAGGTATGTGTTGCTGAAAAACATAGGGCCTGTGAGCATTAAAGCTGACATAACTGACACAGTACTACACATTCAGGAATGGGTTGTACACCTGTGAGGTGTGGAGCAAATTACATGGCAGGGTGCAGAACAGGTGCACAGCAATACTGTGTACATGGGTGCAGTGGTATCCAGGGGAAGAGGCATCACCTAGTGACACAACACATGCATCACACACATGTATACTATTGCTAGCATGGATTGACTACAGTTGCACTGCATGCTGCTGTTGTATAACATATGTTATGCCTGTTGACAGATGGGTTATAGGAGGACTGTGTGTACTATCATTGTGCAACCTCACCTGTATGTGTGTGTGTGTGTGTGTGTGTGTGTGTGTGTGTGTGTGTGTGTGTGTGTGTGCGCTCACCCTGGTGGGTAGTTAGTTTGTCTGTAAGGTCACTCTGGTGAAGTGAAGGGAGGTTGATGCATGTAGGATGCTTGTGTGCATGTGTGTGTGTTTGTGTGGGTGGCCATGTATACACATGTGTGATTGTGGGATTGTTCATACAGCAGTACCTCCCTTTGGGAATGTGCAGTACATGGACATGGACTGCCGCAATACACACCAGGAATACTTGTCATGTATGTAATCACAGGACAGCTGATAGTATAATAAGGTATGTAGCATGGAACAGGCTATGAGAGGGAAGGTAGACTCCAGGTATACCCTTAATATCACATTCAGCAGAGAGGTGACTGACAACCCACGTATGCAGCACTACAGATGCATTGGGGCATGACTAGTCAACACCAGGGAGTGTATCCATATATTACAGTTATCACATAATAGGCTAATTGAGCAGCCTATCTGGCATGTACTGAGCAATACATACACATGACACTGCAGTGCATGATATTATGGAGTGAACGCAGTAGCCCTCACATATAGGGGCCATGCTCATGATGTCCAGACATACACAGGGTGAACACTGAATGACAGCAGTGAGACCATGTAAAACCACTCTACACAGGTCAGGCAGGTAATGGAGTAACAGGTCTTGTTTTGTGATCACTTGTCTAGGCATTTAGAGGACTGATATGTTAATGAGTGGTATCAATGAGTGTATGTGACCAAGTGTGATGCAGGATGGGGAACGCATAGGAATATACGTGGCACTGTCTGTAAAGTCACTGACATGTAGGTATTAAGGTGGTATGTGTGTGTGTGTGTGTGTGTGTGTGTGTGTGTGTGTGTGTGTGTGTGTGTGTGTGTGTAGTTGTGTGTGTCTACTGTTATGCAATGCTGTACAGGTCTTAAAGTGTGTTTATTGTTTTCCCCCACAGGTGGCGTGGTGGGTCAGTGTCCCTCCTGCATGCTCTCTTTTGGTGGTGTCTATACAGACACTAAAGATTATTATAGTACTTTTGTGGCACAGGTGGGGTTGCATTGGAGAAACTGCACCATAATTTGACATCCCCCTTTTAGCCACCCCAACCCTGCACACAGTTTCAGTACCTATACATACCCCATCACCAGTGGCCATAATGGACGGACAGCTGGCATTTGGTGGCAGTGCACAGGAAATTGTGGTAACCATGCCTACTGTGTCTGGTCGCAGCAGGCATAGCCGGATGTCTGGCAGGGTACCACATAGGCAGATGTCCCAGGCTGCTCATGGTAGGGCCACTGGTCATCATGCCTCTGGCAGATGCGACACAGCTGGTACCATCAGGCGCATGTTTCAGGCTGTCATGGCGGCGCAGGCACATATGGAACCTTACACCAGACAGGGCCTGAGGCTGCAGAGGGCTGCTCTCACATCTACAAGTGACAACTCCCGTGAGCTGTCTGGTGCCATCTGTGCATTAACTGAGCTCATGGATAGATGGTCTGGTGAGATGATGGCCCTCATCGACCATGGTCTGTCCATGCTTGAACATGTGGTGGGAGTCCGGTCATGGCCACGTGGTTATAGGCCAGTAACACCAACAGCTGGCAGTCAATGTGGATGTGCTAGGATACCAAGGGGCTCCTGTCGTGGCAGTACCAGCCCTGGCACTGTGGGGGGGCACTGTCCACACCACAGCAAGCCAAGAGCATGTGGTCCTGGCCAGTCCTAGGAGGGACCTGGTTCCAGCGAACATTTCTCATCATCAGGTGAGAGTAGCACATCAAGGCCTGTACCTGGATGTGCCCATGGAACCCCATGGCAGGCACAGTCCACTTGTCCATGGCCAGAGGCAGTGAACTGCACACCCTGCCAGGTATGGTCTGCAGCTGTCCATAAACAGCTGTGTAGGGCAGTCACATGGCAGAACTGTGCACATGCATACCCACACACTATACAAACACACCTAAGGCAACCCCATACCTACACACATCACATCACCATGCCCAGTTCACCTCATTACACCCCTCACCCACACACATGGTGTCAAATATATGGCTCACCCTTGGCCTCTGGCAAGCCAACAACACACCCTGTGCATATGATGATACCTGTGCCACATCCCTGTCATCCATACCATCGATGCAGGGACAGGCTAATATGGTTCTGATAAACATGGTGACTGTACTACAGTGTACCACAGTACTGCAGTGTAACATGTTGTAAGGAGTAAAGGGTAATGCACATATGTCAGGTAGGGAGCCATCCAGCAATGATGCATTATAGCTGTTAGTAACACTGATTGATTGTGGTCTCTATAATGTTATCCATTTGTGGTGAAGGTGTACATGTCAGCATGAGGATGGTCTGCAGTCATATTCCACAACGGGATATGGCACTGTGGTGACACCATGGCTGTGACATATCTGAGGTACAGTTGAACACATCACAGGTTTGTATAACAGTTATTGCCTGTGCCACATGGACAGGTGACCCACCGGGACATGTATCATCTGCAACCTGATGTAGACCCATCCACATACATGCACACTCTTACTTGGCAACACTGAGACTAGACCCTACCTAGGTATGTAGTGATACTGAAGTGTGTGACTTTCATTGCACACACCACACAGCGTTTAGGGTGAGGTGTGCTCCAGGTTACATGTTACATGCAGAACATCCCCAGACATGTACAGTATGCTAATGAGGGATGTAATGGGTGTAGATGGATAATACATAGTGTGACATAACTTTATATACACATTAACAGACACGTAACAGGCAGACACACGTGTGAGAGACCTGGGCCTATTACTGCTAACTAACTTGACTGTGTCTCCAATGTGTTACAGGTAGGCTGGACACAGCATATGTATAACTGGCCTGGATTGTGGTATCATTTACCTGTATGGTTGATGGTGACAGTGGTAACCATAACGTGGCACATGGGACATATACTGGATGTACCTTGGATTAATGACTGTGTACACAGTACCCACATCCCCAGTGGATATTGTACTCCCTGAAACCCATGATGGCACTCTGACATACCCACCATCATACATTGGCCACGACTGTGATACAACCCATCGTATATACCAACAGTGGAACTACAGGGATATGCATCTAACGCACATGCCACATGAATAGTAGAGTGTTGCATTGTCATGCCTCACCTATGGGCAGCAACAACATTATCTGTACTACTGTGTGACAATGGGTATTGCAGTAGGAGTATGTGGCCTCGGAATGCTGTACCCTACAGATATACAGACATGCACACATACACACACTTGCCAGAACACAATGGGTATCCCATGCCTATCAACCCATTTGTACAACACTGTTGTGCTGGTACTGCAAGGTTCATGTAGCCAGTATGGAGAGGAACTTAACAGGTTACATGTAGTGTCCCATACGGCAGCAGCCACAACTGACTATAATGGGTGTTGCGGTGGTTGTGAAAGCCCTCATGGAATTCCCAAGTACAAGTCTGCTGACACACAGACACTGCCATACTCAGTCATGCACATGTACACATGTGTCAGTACTGGGGTGCATCACTGCAGGTGGTCATAGCTGTGTAACTAGTGATTTTTCAAGAAAAGATGGGTTGTGTAGGGGTTGTGTGTACAGTGGTATCCTGCCACCTGCCATGTGGCAGCAGGCCATCTATCGACACTTCTCTGGTGACCCTCAGGGAGAGAGTGACATGTATCAGTCAATCCTCTAGGTGCCTTCTGCTCATGGCCACTGAGGTGATCAAGCTGACATGAATGCAGCATGTATTACAACACATGGTTAGTGTCTGTGATGGAGACCTTTACCCAAGAATGTTCTGTTGACTGTGGTAGTGTAGTTGAGGTACCTGTGGGATGTGGTGCATACAGGGTGTTATCTCCTATATGTGACAGTTCTTACACAGCTGGGCTGACATGTCAGTGTCAATCAAGCTTAGGTTGCCTGTACATATTTCAGCTGGATACCTGCCATCTGCACATGTGTACAGGGACTGACAGTCATCAGCTTGGCAAATAACTATGCAGTAGGATGAATGTGTTGACAGATAGGCATTTGACAGCAATATGTATGCTTAACTACATGTCAGAAGCCCTCACTAACATGTGCTGTACAGACGGTAGTCTACAGTTACATTCCACATGTCAGATCATTACCCAGTAGGGGTTATATACTGTGACACAGCTCACACACGATGGATACAACGGAGAGGCCTCAGACTCCAGCTATGCCTGCAGATGTGCCTGTTGTCAGTACTACATTTAGCAATCTACTCTTGCCTGGGAAAGCACTGTCATCAGTAGTACCACCATGATACAATACATGCCAATGTGACAGCACGTACCATTGGATACTAGCCCTGCATGTAACACTTTCACACAGATAACAGTTCTGTACAGGCCTCAAATACATCTGCGTCCCACACATGACACTCACATCCCCTGCTACTGTAATGACAGCACATAGGCGCATGTATGTTTTTTACATGGCATTACATACACTTATTACAGATGTCATTACTCTGCTATGTTAGACTGGGTGGTGTGAACTGGTTATGAGGCTAAGCCATGCTTAGCAGGTATCTACATTGCTGCAATATAAGAGCTAAGCTGATTTGCGCACTGGTAAGCGAAGCCTACACTGTGTAAGTGCCTGTATGTTTACCCGTAGCTTAGCACTAGTAAGCTTTGTGCAAACCCATGCAAACCCACTTAAAGCTGCTCCAAACTGCGTTAATCACTCTGTATCCAATAGCCCTTGTTCTGCTCAGCAAGAAAATAAACAGCCCTTGCAGGTCTTGAACCCAGGACCTTGTACACTATAGTCAAAATACTTAACCACTATGCCATGACCACTGTGAAGACAGCTGATGTTTTTCCAATATATCTGTCAATACACATAAAGATTAGTATTGAACAATTGCCTTTACTTCCACAATTGAGTAGTACTTGTTATTAATATGACTGTTGCATCACATATTTTATTTATCATAATGTACACATAGCAGATACATACGGTGAGATACATCTGGGAGGGTATACACAACCGTGAGGTTTACACATGACAGGAATATGGATATATACAAATAATAGGTTGATATATGTCTAAAGGTACATACACATGTAGATTCATACATATGTCTGTATACACATCTGTATAGTGCAACATATATATGGTCATGTGTACATCTCTTCGTATGTACACACACACACACACACACACATATATATATATATATATATATATATATATATATATATATATATATATATATGTATATATAGATAGATCTATATATAGCTATAAATGTATGCACATCTTATGTGTACAGATATGCCTATTTATGTAGATATATATGTAGATATCTATAACTATATGTGCATACATATCTATTCTGATATACCTATTACTGTCAATATATATGTAGATATCCATAAGTATATGTGCATATGTATCTCTATCTGTATATATGTAGACATATATTGCTGTATATACGTTTATATCTGAGTGTTTATAAAAAACGCAAATCCAAACTGGCAAAACCGAAACAAGAAAAGAAAACAAGCAGGCAATGGAATATCCAACTGTTTATTGTATGTAAGCGCTTTCACTGAAGAAAATACTTCAGCTTCTTCAGACAAGTAAAAACTATTCACTTCCCAGTTTATAAACCTAACACAAACCTGCTGAGCCAATGGGCTGGGCCAGCCCAAGTACATGATGTCATGCAGCATTAAACATTTAAAGCAACATTGACTAATTCAACCATGTTGCCCAAATGATAGTTTTAAGCATCTAAAAACGGTTAATAAAAAAGTTTACCATTCCAACCCAAGACAAAAAGTAAATACAAATACAATTGGGATGGTAAATGATGCTTAAAAATAGACCATTGTTATATAAAATATAAAAAATGATAATAAATAAAGTGTGTACTGTGTAAATGTGTAGCATTGAAAATATATTATGTTATGTTATTAAATTGAGTTACATTATGTCAATGTAAAAAAAACAAAATGTAAATACATCATACAAGACTCGTACACCCTGCGTTATGGTGTTATACATGTAAAAACATATAAAACCATAGAAAGTCTTACTCATAAACAAATATAAAAAGAAGAAAAGTCAGTTAGATGTTTTAAACATTTTTGTGTGAAACAAACAAGCTGCCACCCCTATCTTGCCAGGGCTTTAAGCTTCAACAAGCTCTTGATAGATTAGGCTTCATTTAACCCTGGAAAAGAGTAAGCAGCAGTTGCAATTTGCCATTCCACTTCAGCTTCTTCTAATTTGAGTTCCGAGGGCCCCCCTCTTTTGTTATGTTCTGCTTGTTGTAAAACTACAAATAAGAAATTGTGACTTGGGAAAATAAGGGTGTGTCTGGCTAAAGTAGTAGTACTAGTTTTGTTCATAATGCTGTACTGGTGCTCATAAATCCTCTGTTTTAATTTCTTCTCTGTTTTCCCAATATAAAATGCTTCATACAGAAAGCTCCATAAATAACCCCTAGAGAATCACAGTTGTATGTATCATGGATGTAATGTACTTTATTTCTGATTTTTACTCTGTCAGTTAATTTAATGAACTTGCATTGATGGCATCTGCCACATTTTGTCATGCCTGTATTAAATTTAGAAGTCCTTTTTGGCCTTTCAACCAAACCTTTCAGGTTTACTCCCCTCCTAAAAGTTGATTGGGGTGTCAAACCTAAAGAACTTCTAAGGTGGGTATCTTCCGAAATAAATGCCCAGTTCTTGTTGACAGTTGACAATTTCTCTAATTACTCTAAAGTCAAATGAGTAAGTTATTAACAGTCTAGTTGATTTGTCTCCCTCCTGTATGTTTGTTAAAGCAGGAGATGCTAAAATGTTAGTGTGTGACTCTGGCATGTTATAACCTTTGTGTAACAGGGGGGTAAAGTGGCCTGATGACCTTTTACTAATGACTTCTTCAGACACAGTGGCCACAAAGGCCATTGGATACCCTCTCCTATTAAACATGGATCTTAACAAGTCACATTCCGTAATAAAATCATTGAAGTCACTAACCATTCTGGCAGCCCTTACTGCTTGTCCCTTCACCACTGCTTTTTTCTGGTGTAAAGGGTGACAAGTGGAAAAATGCACAAAGGCATTGGAATAGATTGGGTTATGGTATATAGTGGCTCTAAATCTGTGGTTAACAAGGTCCTTTGCTAGATGAATATCCAAAAAATCAATGTCGTCTGTGAAGGTAAAATCCAAAAAGGTAGTATAAGTTTTAATCTCACTGATGAATTCATCTATCAAGTTTACTTCACCCTTCCATAGAAAGAACATGTCATCCTGGTACCTAGTGTACCAGACCACATTGTTATTAAAGGTAGGGGAATTAAACAAATAGGACCTTTCCCAGTAAGCCATGACAGTGTTGGCAAAACTGCTGCCACATGCAGCTCCCATTGCAACGCCACTTGTCTGGAGGTAAAATTCATTGTTAAAAAACAGAAAATTGTTAAGTAGTACAATCTCATGGAGAGTTTCAATGACATGCACCTCTTGGTTGTCCATGCCTCTCATGTGCAAAAAATCCCTAACCCACTCAATACCAACTAGTTGAGGGATTACAGTATACAAATCCTTAATTTCCACTGTAAGAAACACTAAATTGTCATTGAAGTTCAAGCTATTAATGGACTTAAGAAAGTGCCATGAGTCCTGACAAATTTGTTGTTCCAACTTGAGTATTGGTTTAAGCTTTGAGTCAACGTATTTAGCACAAGCATATGATATGGAACCACGACCATCCACAATAGGTCTAAACGGTAGGTTAGTTAGATTTTTATGTATCTTTGGGGTTCCAAAAAAGGTTGGTATAACTAGAGCAGGCATAGACAAATAATGGTATGTATCAATGTCTCTACTCCCTTCCAGGAACAAGTCAGAAAGAATCCCATTGATCAACTTGTATGCTCCATTGATCTGGTTACGACTGACTTTTTCATATGTTGTACTGTCTAGGACCAAGTTCATCCTCCAGTTGTAGTCATGTTGATCCATGAACACTAAACCTCCACCTTTGTCAGGTTGCATGACACGCACTTGACAAATATTCAGTAAATTGATGAAATGAAATTCATCCGGAGTGATATTTTTATTAATGTTATTGATATGATAATTGCTTGTGAACATTCTCAGAAAATCAATTTCACAAGTTTTCTCAAAGAGTGCTAGAGATTCATGCATAGGAGGATTGAAGAGGCTGGACACCCTGAGACCTTGTGTGAGAAGTGAGTTGGCACCCATGAGTAATCGTAGATTAAGTTTACGAACAAAACGTTTTAAATCAATGATAAGTTTGACCATACTGGCCCTCCTATCAGGTACAGATGTTAAGACTTTTGAAAAAAAAAGTCCACCATAGACTTCTCAAAATGCAGGGAATTGAAATTATTGATTTTAAAGTCCCCCTCAGAACTGGAAAGGATGTTTGGAGATTCCAAACTCATCTCTTCTTCCTGTTGTAGCGTTTCCTGTTGTGGGGCTGTCTCCTGTTGTTGGTAGGTTTTCTCAAATGAAGGGTTTGTGGCCCATTGGGTTCCTGAAAATCATGGTGGAAATTAACATTCAAAGGTATTTCATGCTGTTGTCTTGAGTGTTGGGCTGCCAGAGGTTGTTGATTATTTTTAATTCTTTCACTGTGACGAATAGGTTGAACTATGTCTGCAATGTCAATATTTGCCATGGCATTGCCATTGGCATTGTAATTGTGGCCCAAATGGTCCAACAGAGCATTGCTGTTAATACTCAGAGGTGAATTCCCAACAAGGGGAAGTGGTGGATAAGCACATCTTTGTGAGTAGTTGTTGAGGTCTCGATAATTTTTTTCTTTTTGACCTCAATAAACTTGTTTAAACTGGCATCTATGCTGGAAAAAAGGCGTGCATAATCAAACCGATACCTTGCATAATCTTCTGCATTTGTGATAGCACTTTCCAGCTTACCCAAGTTGCTCCTATGTGAAGCAATCTGGGATTTGTAATTATTGATTAACAATCTCAAAAACTCTATGCCTTGTTTGTCAAAAAGGGCTATAAGTTCTAGATGGAAAGATGAACCATTAATAAACCCTGCTGGATAGTGCCACTGGCACAAACCTTTTGGAATAACTTTTTTGTGGATGCATTCCTTAAGGTAGGAAACTTCCAACTGCAGTTTCTACACTTGAATAACTTTTGATCGTACTCATTCATGTTATTAACAATTAAATTATTTTCATTGTTATCACCATCATTGGTAACCGCAGTACAAAGAGGTACATCGGTGTTAAAAAAGGAAACATTCCTTAAAAAGGAATCAGTAATAGGAATGTCACTCACCTTAGGAACATTAAATGAAATGCATGTTTCTTCTGCCGTGTGTCTAGGCAGGCCCAAGTTACTCACTGCATTGCCTGGATTTAAACTTGTAGAAACTTGGTTACCTAAACTAGTCAAAGGAATTGCAGCCTGTGCAGGCTGCCCGGTGCTATGTAGACAATATATATATAGATATCCATAAGTATATGTGCATATGTATCTCTATCTGTATATGTGTAGACATATATTGCTGTATATATGTTTATATCTGAGTGTTTATATGTATGTATATATATATATATATATATATATATATATATATATGTGTGTGTGTGTGTGTGTGTGTTTACATATACATATCCATCTAGATATGTTTATATGTATATGTGTATATATTTATATAGATAGATGGATAATTATATATACATACATGTTCACCATATGTCCTGAACATGGAGTAGAGCCCTAACCCAGGCCCAATAGTCCCAGCTTCTTAGTGCAAGGGGATGTCAGGTATGAATTGCAGATATATATGTAGATTATTGCTACAGTAATAAGGATTGCCTTCACAGACATTTGTGAGTGAGGTCACATCTGCTTTTAACATGTGTGCCATTGGCTACTGACAGACATCCTAAGGACATCATAGTACAGTATCACTGCTACCACAGTAATGATCCTGTGGACTACAGCAAAGATATGGCCAATAAATGTGGACAGTCTGACACACTCTGGACAGTCCAGAGGTATACACAGAACCCCTTAGTGCAAGACATGTGGACCAAGCCTGAGAATGTGGAAGTTAACAGCCATGTAGATGGGTATGTCACTTAAATACTGGTATACATTTGCCCCTATAGGTTATGCATTCACACACCCCTGTCTGTCCTGTCACATAATAACCACTGGTATAGAGGTGCCATGGCCACATAGTACCAACTAGTTAGTGACATACATCTGTACAGCATCCCACTGCTTTGTCTTACATACGTGACTGTTATGGTGGTCTGGCAGCAGTACATCTGGCAACTATCTGGACATAGCATCACACTAGGTAAGTACACTAAGCTGCTAGGCATGTAACAATGCACTGTGCAGGCTACAGGCCGACTGCCACAACACTGGCCTACATTTCTTATGGAGGAATACAAATGTACCTGCATATATAGCAGGCTCTACAGGCATGTCACAGCACAGAGTAACAGACACCTGTGTGAAAGTGCATAACCACAACCAATGTGAACACAGCCACATATGGTAAGCTAGTGTAATATTACAGTATATAGACTATCTGATCAACACCATCCTCATATGTGCCAGTCACACACTAACCCTACATATACTGGGCCACTACACAGTGTGGTCCGATGCCTGTCTGTGGTATGGGACATGTGTGTGTTTGGCCCTACAAACATGTAAGCCAACAGGGTAACATACAGTGGAGCAGCATGTAACATCAGATAGAACAGGACCAAGAACAATGACATCTACCACAGTCTGTATACAGGCCAAGGTACATATTCACAACACATACACTGTAAACAATCACTATAAGTACACAAACCTCAGTACTGTACACACAACCGTAGAATGCCCAGGCTATGTCCTCAAATATAACCCCTACTATACATAACATGTGTAGCAGTCTGATATCTCACTGGCTTGTTATCAGATATGATGTCAATAAATTATGGTGTACAGAACATATGCACAACTTACTGCATGACATATGTACAAAGATTGACAGAGTTGTGGCTGGAAGCACAAACATAGGGCCAATATTGACATGTTCCTGTGATGACCTCATACATGTACTGTTGTAACAGGGTTTGTTGTGACAGATGTCCTATGAGGCATATGAAGTCAGTAACTCTCGTAGCTGTCACCATGTACTGACTACAATTCTCGCACTATGTTTCTGCAGTTCACAGACAGGTGCTCTGTGAGTAACACAAGAAACAAAAGGCACCACACACTGCCCAGTCTGCAGATGACCCTATATATGGGGGTTTCCTCAGAAACAAAGCACTGTCATGACAGGTATTAAAACATGTAGACCAACCATATCCACACACACCCTATTAAACCAGCATTACTCCAAATGCAGAATAGCAATAGCAACACTTACATTCTGTAGTCATGTCAGGCACATCCCCTCCTGTGTGTTGGACTGTTTCCACAGTGTATGTTGTTAGAGGTAAATCCCCAATCCATCTGTGTTGTTGTTTGCCAAACACCAGATCTAGGTCCTGCTCACAGTGAATGAAAAGGCCCAACACCAACATGATGTTCCTAGATATTGGAATGTGTTTCCATGCAATTGGCTATGGGAATGTTACCACAGCTGTTCCACATGCAATCAGCTGGAGGACGGCTGCAATTCATGCAGAGGCCATCAGCTGATCATGAGCATCACTTACTAAACACATGCTGATGCCTCAGCAAAGCAGTTGTAGTTCTCCACATCCATCAGAGAGGGGGTGAGGGAGGCAGACAGAGGCACTGGTAAGTCAGGGAGGGGGTGGGAGAGTAAAACCTAAGCATGTTTGTGTCACACACCTACTAGTACAGGGTATCAAACCCCTGACTATGTGTTGCTATCACAAGTCTATGCAGGTATTGGATGCACCACATAGCTTACAAGTTGGGGAGCTCTCCAAATGTATATGTGATGGTGAGTGACATCTGCAACAGTGATATGGTAGCAATACAGTAGATGTAGTACACATGCCTGTCCACATGAACAGGTGTCAGCGTCAACACAGCCACACTCTCTCAGGGAATCACACACATTAACACACTTGGCAGGGTTAGGAATACACTTCTTCACTAGTTAGTTTGCCACAATACAGTACTGTTCAGGTATCACATGCACCACAGGGGTTATCCGGAGTTTATATGGGCAAAGGGTATGCAGAGGTGTCTGACATCAGACAGCATGCTTCAGTATGCCAATGGGGGTTGTAGTTAGTGTGAATGTGGTCAAACGCATCATTAACCACACACACAGACACAGGGTGCCAGTACTGACATGCATGTGTGCATTGCTGCATGGGTGCATAGTGGTTGACTGTGCCAGAAGGCTATACAAGGCTAGGTGAAGGGTATACCTTGGCATCAAGCCACATGCCAATGTTCTGCAGTATGGCTCAGGGGTGTAGTGTCTGGATAGGCCCACATAGGTGGGTATTGTATTCACCATCCAGTCACCTGGGCAACTATTGTGTGTGGCCATTGCTGTTCAATGCTTGCCATATATGTGTTCTTTAGTCCATGACATGGATGCTGTCTGGGATGTGCACACATCCCACATGCATGTACAGTGACATGTGGAACTGTAGTTTGGGTTTCTGGCCCATGTTGTGTACATAGAATGTTATAATCAGATGTGCCTGTCCTGGCCTCATGTGCTAGGAACAGGCAATGGACATCAGGTTGACCCTGCACCTACATTGATAGCATGATACATGTATTCCCTGGTGTCAGTGGCATCTGTCTATACAGGGCATGTGTATAAGGCATGGTATGTCCTTTGTGGGTCACATTTGATAGCACCACAGGTGTTGCAGGCATCCAATGGGGAGCATGGTGAAGGCACACTGTCTGGATGTACGTGCATATTTTACTAATGGACAGGGTGCCATGCCCTCTGTCGTCCAGTGCAATCACACTATGGTCACTATCTGTGGATGCAGGGTACTACCAATACAGCAGTTGTTGCCTAGGCAAGTGTGTTTGTGTATGAGACATGGGTTGAGAATGTTCTCTGTGTAATACAAGGGTTGCTAATTTTGTTCACCAGGCCTTGCTGTCACATGTAGGGGTAATGATTGCCACCCCAGCCTCTCGGCTATTTCACATCTGTTATCCTTGTAAGGTGGAAATTTTGACATATAATAGGGCCACCATATAAGAAATTTGCAATACCCACTCCACAATGAGTCCAGTTGTTACACACTGACAGCCACCACCACACAGGATACAAATGACAAACACAGACACACACACACACACACACACACACACACACACACACACACACACACACACACACACCTGTTATGTCTGGGAATAGAACTCCTACCTAACTAGTTTATTACACTACAGCATTACTCAGCTATAGGATGCGCCGCAGACATTACTGGAGTACTCCTTCCCCAAAGGTGTATTTCACAGTGAATGACATCAACAGTCTTGCCAAAGTAGGGCATTTGATTTGTAGTGAGTGTGACTAGCCTAAAAAGCATTGCTCTCTACACAGACAAAGTAACACACACAAACATCCACACTTGGCATGTGTGGGAATAGAATCCCTACCAAAGTACTATATCCCACTACAGCATTATGCTGTTATAGGATGCACCACATAGATTACTGAGCTATGCCTTTCAGAAAGGTGCATTTCACAGTGAATGACATCATCAGCCTTGCCAACATAGGGCATTTGTATTGTAGTGAGTGTGAGTAACCTAAAGACCATTACTCCCTACACAGACAGAGACACACACACACTCACGCACCCTGTCCATGTCTGGGATTAGAACTCCTACCCAACTAATTTATCACACTACAGCATTAAACAGTTTTAGGATGTGCCACAGAGATTACAAGGCTACACCTTTCCCAAAGGTGTATTTCACAGTGAATGACATCATCAGCCTTGCCAACATCAGGAATTTGAATTGTAGTGAGTGTGACTAGCCTAAAAAGCATTGCTCCCTACACAGACAGAGACACAAAAACACACACACACACACACGCACACACACACACACACACACACACACACACACACACACACACACACACACACACACACACACACACACACACACAGTTGCCATGTCTGGGCTTAGAAGTTCTACCTAACTAGTTTATCACACTACAGCATTATGCAGTTTTAGGATGCACCACAGAGATTACTGAGCTACTCCATTCCCAAAGGAGTATTTCAAAGTAGATGACATCAGCAGACTTGTTATAGTAGGGCTTCGGGGAGGACAGTGTGTGTGCATGGGCCACAACCCATTCATCTAGATGTTGACACATCACATGCAGGCACACGCAGGGTTATATTCCGCAGGTACATGTATACAGCTGCTAGATGACTACTGCCTTGTACAGTCATGTTGCACAGCTAGCACTTGCACCACATAGTCTGTAATGCTGACAGATACCAGTGGCTAATTTCTACAGTGAGTGACATTTACACATCATATGGCTGTAGCTATTTGGCTGTTTGCAGGGTGGGACGGGGCCTCATGATGGATTGCTCTTTGTCATAGTCACTCTCTTTCACACATCTATGCATGTCTACTTTTGGCATACTACAGTGTGTTGTCCTTGGATATATGTCTGTATTCCTATCCAATGTGTGTGAAAAGCATGACTGATGCATACTGAGGAGTGTATGCAATAACATCTGCAACTGTCCGATATGTATAGTCCACTGTTGTTTGCAGATATGGGCTTCATTTGTTTGTGTGCGAGCATGCCCAGTATGACCTTTCAATATGTTGATGTCTGACATTGCCTTCATTTCTCTAAGTGTGTGAGCATGCCCATTATACCCTTCTGTATGGAATGTGTGGATCCATTCCAGGTAGTTTGTACTCCAGTGCAGATCTTTGTGTTGTACACCTACAGGTAGCAAACAGTTTCTGCAGGGTATCTGTAGATCATGTGGCAATGTGGGGGTCAAACTGTGCAAAGGATAGTGTGTACTGTAGGTGATTGTGTCTGTGCTGCTTCTGCTACATGGTACTGGTGTTAGCAGAGATATTCAGACATGTATACTGTTATACACTGTGATGTTTTATGTCCTTAAGTACTGTCAAGTGGACATTCTTCCTCACAGTGATGTCCTGGGGAACAAGGGTGACTGCAGCTGTGTCAGGTATTTATTTTTATTTATTTTTTTATTTATTTTACAGTGTGGGCAAACTCCTACATATTCGTTGAATGTTATGCCATTCTGGAGGGGGAGCTGCAGACACTTGCTGCTCGGTCTGTGTATCTGGTTCAGCACCTTGGTACAGTGCTGGCAGAAGATCCCATACTTGTACATCCATCAACATGACAGTATGGCCTTATCTTGCTGTGGCAATACTTCACAGCTGTACAGATTCACAAAGGTTACCTAGAGTCAGCGGTCATAAGTTAGGACATTGCCCCTATTGTGGGGTTTGTAGCCACCCATTGATGTGTTTGCAGCCAGGGATAGTGTGTGCACACAGCTGTGTGTTGGACCTTGCACATTACATGCTGCCCATGCTCCCACCCCCCCTCTATTATTCTATCCTCTTCCATACATTATGCATACATTCTCTGATACTTTCCCTAAGGTTATCACCTCATCACAGCTGTGTTTTGGTGTTGGTCCACAGTTCATGCAGTGGGACATGGTGGACATGTTACTGTGGTTTGTCCACGTGGCCTTGCATATGGCTTATGTGGAGTGTGTTATGTTGTTATTTGGGTGTCCATGATATAACATGCATTGGCAGTACGTGTGAGACACAGGTCTTTGGCAGAGGCCTGTAGGCCATTTGGTGGTGATGTGGTCCAGCTGTGGCATGCCATTGCATTCTGTCAGTCCTATAGTCCCAGACCATCATACAGTACATTCCCCTGGGGTGACAGAGTAGGTGTGCTACAACAACTGGAAAAGCCACAGAAATACCTCACAAAGAGGATTACCGGCCTCAAACAGATGCCCTAAGCAGATAGTCTCAAAAACCTCCAGCTTTACTCTGTCGCATATCACCTACTCAGAGGTGATCTCTGCCTAACATACAAAGCTATGTCAAACTCAGAGCTGTTGGACATGCTCCACTTAAAGAAGTCCTAATCCCTCCGAGTTACACACTCTAGGCACCTAAACCTTGTCACCACGATAAGCAGAACATGCCAGAGGTATAGATTCCTGTTCCAGAGACTTCCCATACTCTGGAATAAACTACCTATCTATATCAAACAAAGCTCCTCATTAGTACTCTTCAAGAACAATCTTGATGATTGGGTGGGAAATAGGAAATTCACCCCGGAAATCACATCTATGGCTCTGCTCAACAGTGGCACAGGAAAATAATTTTCTTGGGTGGCAAAAGCCAAGGTACCTTTTTGGCTGGGCTTGTATAGGCCCTAGGGCTGATAGCCTAGTACCTACCTATAAACCTATGAACCTACTTTCTATCAGTATTGATCAGGTGGTGTGAATGCTGGCAGGGTGCTACCTACAGCTAGGGACACACCTGCATGGGACACCTGCACTGCATGCTGCATTCTTCGCTATTGCCATATACAGGTGGGGGTCATATTGTACCCATTCCCAACAGCAGGGATACGACCAGAGAGGTACCTGTGGGTGGTGTTTGGGTGAGCTGTGTACATTTGTGCTATGGACACTACTTGCATCTGATGCACAGATATGCATGGGGCATTTCAGTTATGCTGGCATGTGCAGGTACATCAGCTGTTTCCCAACACATCAGTCCTATCACCTTTGTGATCTGCAAGTGTTCGGGCAGACAACACCAGTAATCCCTACTACAGGCCCAGATAATGTGATGCTTACCTGTATGCACACTTCCAAGGGTGTCTACCTTTCACAGTTACACATTATATACTATATGTCTGGGGTACTTTCCCCTGTGTACTGCTTGTATATCTAGCCCAACAGCCATGCCATGTCAATCTTTTAGATGGTAACACATATTACCACCAAACA
The DNA here is from genome assembly GCF_019279795.1 of Protopterus annectens. NCBI lineage: Eukaryota > Metazoa > Chordata > Ceratodontiformes > Protopteridae > Protopterus > Protopterus annectens. Next base: position 800,561,790 of record NC_056729.1, read on the forward strand.
TTTACAATGGCTTACTGCTAGCATGTGTTATACTGGTGAGAATTGTCTTTGACACTGCAGTTGTGAGGACTTAGCCCTATCATCAGCAGTATTGGGATATGGCCACCAGGTCATACCTCAACATGCATACATACTGACCATTCTCACAATATGAAACACATACCAACCTAACACACACATACCTGCATATTGTACAAATGCTACACTCTATTCTACTACCTTGGCCACCTCTGGGCATCTGTGCTCTATTGTTATTATACCTATACATACATGTTACTACATTTCTACATAGGATTGGGGGGGCACACCTGACTGTTACTACATGTCTACATAGGATATGCGGGGGGCACATTTGACTGTTTCTACATTGCTACACAGGATTGGGGGGCACACCTGACTGTTACTACATTTCTACATAAAACTTGGAGGGACAAACCTGACTGTTACTACATGTCTACATAGGATATGGGGGGCACACCTGACTGTTTTTACATTGCTACACAGGATTGGGGGACACACCTGAATGTTACTACATTTCAACATAGGATTGGGGGAGCACACCTGACTATTACTACATGTCTACATAGGATGGGGGGCACACCTGTCTTTTACTACATGTCTACACAAGATATGAGGGGGCACACCTGACTGTTTCTACATTGCTACACTGGATTGGGGGGGGCACACCTGACTGTTACTATAGTTCTACATAGGATTTGGTGGGGACACACATGACTGTTACAATGTGTGTACATCGGATTGGGGGAGGCACAACAGACCATTACTACATTTCTAAATAGGATTGGGGGGCACAGCTGACTGTTTCTACATTTCTACATAGGATTGGGGGAGGGGGGCACACCTGACTGTTACTACATTTCTACGCAGGACTGGGGGAGCACACCTGGCTGTTTCTACTTTTCTACACAGGAGTGGGTGGGGGCACACCTGACTGTTTCTACATTTCTACATAGGATTGGGGGGCATACCTGACACTTGTACACATTTGCTATGACTGTACTGGTATGTCAGGTACTCCATTTCATTCTGCATTCTAACCTATCATGCTGACTAGAGGCATATCAGTGTACTACAGGTCTTAGGTTTGATTGACCTACATATTAGTTTCTGACTTCTTACCCTTCAGAACTAACATCCCACTGTCTGGCCTGTTGTAGTCTGTCTGTGTAGGTCTGGGGGGAATGTTCTCCATAGCCATCAATCAGAGGCCTTTGCACAGCCTTTGTTTGTGTTTGTCTACACCTGTCCTGCTGGCTGAGACTGTTGATGGGTATGTGAGCCTCCCTGACTGGCATGTGTGTGTTCTGTGGACACATGTGGCCTAGCACATTTTCTGCAGTGAGTTTTGTCACCTTGTCTAGTACTGGCTACTATGGTGACACCAGTATTTGTAACAGATCTCATGCTGCCATTATAAGTGTCTACTATTTGCTGGCATCCCATTCAGCCACCTAATTCCCTTGCATGCTCACATCCATACCATAGCTACAAGTAACAACACATACTACTCCATTTGGCAATTGGTAGGAAGAGTGACTTACCTTGTGGGTGTTTCAGTATTGAGGATGCTGCTGGAGGGCTGACTATGTCGGATGTACATAGTAGTCTCCCTATACATGGTTAAGCACAGGTAGTGTCATGTTTGGCCTCTCTTTTACTGTATGTGTAAGTCAGAGAGAGGTGTCATTCCATGGGTTCCTACCATGTCAGTGTATGTGCTATGAGTTGCCTCTTTGCCACGGCCTGGGCATACTGGGCATGCCTCCTTCTGCCTACTGATGCAGGCTCATGTTGTTCCTCCTCCGAGTCACCCTGTGCCTGTGCAGGCCTTGGCAATGGTGGGGGGGGGCTGTATGGTTCTGCCCCATGCTGTTCCTGCTGCAGCTGTTTCCACAGGATCATATTGTGTAGCATGGCACATACGATGACAATTTGGGTACATGTAGCTGGTGAGAACTGCAAGGCTACACCAGAAGTGTCCAGGCACCGGAACCATGACTTGAGCATCCCAAACACACTCTCTGTTATGATTCTGGTCTGTGCATGTGCCTCATTATGGAGTTCTTATTTGGGTTGTGTGTGCATTTCTAATGGGTGTCATCAGCCAGTTCCAGTGCGTAACCAGTATCCCCCACTAGGTGGCCTTAAGGGATGTCCCCACTGGCAAATCTCTGGTACAGCTGAGTCAGATGCCAGATGTGGGAGTTGTGATAGCTTCCAGCGCACCCAGCACACACATTCATTATAATGTCATGGGCATAGCACACAACCTGGCAGTTGATGAAGGGAAAGCCCTTGTGGTTTAGAAGTCGGAAACTGAAATGTAGGTCAATCAAACCTAAGACCTGTAGTACACAGATATGCCTCTAGTCAGCATGATGGGTTAGAATAGAGAATGAAATAGACTACCTGAAATACCAGTACAGTCATAGCAAATGTGTACAAGTGTCAGGTGTGCCCCCCAATCCTATGTAGAAATGTAGTATCAGTCAGGTGTCCACCCCCCCATCCTATGTAGAAATGTAGTAGCAGTCAGGTTTGTCCCCCCCGTGCTATGTAGAAATGTAGTAATATGTATGTGTAGACATAATCACAGTGGAGTACAGATTACCTGAGCTGGCCAAGGTAGTAGGATGGATTGTAGCATGTGTACAATATGCAGGGCTGTGTGTGTTAGATTGGTGTGTGTCATTTATTGTGTGAGAGTGGTCAGTATGTATGCATGGTGAGGTATGTCCTGGTGGCCATTGGCCAGTACTGCTAATGACAGGGCCAAGTTCTCACAACTGCAGTGCCAAAAACAATGCTTCACAGCAAAACACATTCCAGCAGTAAGCCATAGTAAATGTTTGGAAGTAATATGTGTAACCATCTGAAAGATGGACATGGCATGAATGTGGGCCCAGACATACAAGCAGTACACATGGAGAAGTACCGCAGACAGACAGTGTATAATATGTAACTGTCAAATGGACACACCCTTGGAATTGTACATACAGGTTAGCAGCACATTATTTGGGCTTGTAGTAGGGAATACCGATGTTGTCTGGCCAAACAGTGGCAGACCACAAAGGTCATAGGTATGAAGTATTGAGAAACAGCTGATGTCCCTGCACAAGCCAGCATAAGTGGAATGCCCCATGCATATCTATGAGTCAGATGCAAGTAGTATCCATAGCACACATGCGCCCAGCTCACCCCACAACCACCCACAGGTACCTCTCCAGTCTTATCCCTGCTATAGGGAATGAGTACAACATGACTGCCACCTCTGTATGGCAATAGCCAAAAGAATGCAGCATGCAGAACCGGTGTCCCATGCAGGTGTGTCCTTAGCTGTAAGCAGCACCCTGCCAGCATCCACACCACTACATCAATAATAACAGAAAGTATTGGCATGAACACCTTGCACACCTATCCTGTCACCCCAGGGAGATATAGTGTATTGCTGTCTGGGACTGTAGGAGTGACAGAATGCAATGGCCTGCTGTAGCTGGACTGCATCACTACCAAGTGGCCTACAGTCCTTTGCAAAGGCCTGTGTCTCATCCCTACTGCCAATGTATGTTATGTTATGGACTCCCAAATAACAACATAACACAGTCCACAGAACCGAAATGCAAGGCCATGTGGAAAAATCTCAGTAACATGTCCACCATGTCCTACTGCATGAACTGTGGACCAACACCAAATTACTGCTGGGATGAGGTGATAACTATAGGGAACACATCAGATAATATTTGCATAATGTATGGAAGAGGATAGATAGGGGGTAGGAGCATGGGCGGCATGGAGTGTGTGAAGTCCGAAACTCAGCTGTGTGCACATACTATCCCTGGCTGCAAACACAAGAATGAGTGGCTACTTGCTCATAAACCACAATGTGAAGGGGTAATGTCCAGAATTATGATCCCTGCCTCTGGGTAACCTGTGTGAATCTGTACAGTTGTGAGATATGGCCACAGCAGGATATGGCCATACTGTCACGTTGATGGATGTACAAGCATGGGATCCACAGCCACCACTGTACCAAGGTGCTGAACCATTTACACAGACCCAGCAGCAAGTGTCTGCAACTTCCCCTCCAGAATGGCATGATTGTGCAAGAATATGTAGGCTGCTGACCACAATACTAAACACAGCTGCATTCACCCTGTCTTCCCCAGGACATCACTGCAAACAAATATGTATACCTGACAGTACTGGATGACATAAAACATCACAGTATAAAACAGTAAATATGTTTGAATATCTCTGCTAACACCAGGACCTTAACAGAAGCAGCGCAGACACAATTACCTACAGTAACCCAGTATCCTTTGTCCATTTTGACCCCATATTGCCAACCGATCTACAGATATCCCACAGAAAGAGTTTGCTAGCTGTAGGTGTAGAACACAAAAGTCTGCACTGGAGTACAATCTACCAGGAATGGATTTACACATTCAATACAGAAGGTCAAACTGGGCATGTTCCCACACTTAGAGAAATGAAGGCCATGTCAGACAACAAAATACTGAAAGGTCATACTGGGCATGCTCACACACAGAAATGAAGCCCATGTCTGGCAACAACAGTGGACCATACATATCTGACAGTCTCAGATGTTAGTGCATACACTCCTCAATACACACTAGTCATGCTTTGCACACACTTTGGATAGGAATACACACATATAAGGATAACACAGTATAATAGGCCAAAATACTCATATATAGATGTGTGGAAGAGAGTGACAGTGATAAAGAGCCTCCTACCATGAGGTCTGTCCCACCCAGCACACATCCAATTGGCTAAAACCACATGATGTGCAAATGTCAATCCCCATAGACATTTGCTCTGGTATCTCTCAGCACTATAGTGTCTGTGGTGCTTGTGCTAACTGTGTAACATGACTGTACTAGTCAGTAGTCATCTAGCAGTTGTATATATGTACCTGGAGAATATAAATCTGTATGTGCCTGAGTGTTGTGTGTCTGCCACTAGATGAATGGGTTATGGCCCATGCACACTCACTGCACCCTCCATTGGCCTACTATGGCAAGTCTGCTGATGTCTTCACCTTGAAATACTCCTTTGGGGAAGTAGTAGCCCAGTAATCTCCGTGGCATGTCCTATAACTGTGTAATGCTGTAGAGTGATACACTAGTTAGGTAGGAGTTGTAATCCCCATTGTGGCACTTGCATGTGTGTTTGTCTGTGTAGGGATCAAGGCTTTGTAGGCCAGTCACACTCACTACAATTTCAAATGCCCTACCTTGGCAGGGCTACTGATGTCATTCACTTTGAAATACACCTTTGGGGAAAGAGTAGCCCAGTAATCTCTGTGGCACATCCTATAGCTGCCTAATTCTGTAGTGTGATATACTAGTTAGGTAGGAGTTCTATCTCCAGACATAGCAAGTTTAAAAGTTTGTGGGTTTGTTTGGCTGTATAGGGATGAATGCTTTTGAGGCCATTCACCCAGAGACTGCCCATGCTCTGGAATAGACTTCCCATGCATGTCAAGCAGAGCACCTCACTGGCCCTCTTCAAGAGAAATCTTGATGAGTGGATGGGAAATAGAAAGTTCACCCTGGGGATCACTCCAGTGACTCTACTTGATAGAGGCACTGGGAACTAATGACGGGCAGTGCAATGCCAAGGCACTTCTATGGGCTAGGCTTGTAAAGGCTCCAGGGCTATTAGCCTAGTACACACCTATGAACCTATGAAGATGCTTAAATTAAAGATGTTAATTAGGAGTGCAGAAAGACAATGTTTGGTTGAGGTGATCAATAAACCTGCTATTTTATCAAGGCCCATGAATAAGATGTTCTTAATATTTGAAAAGACTGATAGAACTCGTTTCATAATAATTAAAGGGGGTCAGTAGGATTCTGGAATTTATCAAATAGCTATATGGATGGAATAAAATCTGCTGTAAATTTGTCAGCTAGGATACTCATAGATTAATAGGTGTTTAGTAGGTGAAAGACCACAATGGCCTTTTTAAGCTTAGGCATGCATCCCAAATCTCTGACAAGTTTTGGTATCATTGATAAATGTAAGCAGAACCTTGGGAGATGAAACATTTATAAGCAGGAGCCTGGGAGATAAACCATTTTTAGGTTTCCTGTGCCCATTAGAGACATAGGTGCCAAGACAGAGATACATTTCCTGGATGAATTTCCTGTTCCCCATCCAATTGTCCAAGTTATACTTGCATTTTGTTAGGGAAGAACTCGGCTTCACATGGATATGGAGCCTGTTCCAGAGATGGAGTAGTCTCTGGGTTACATACCTGTCTCTCCAGCAAGTCCTATTTATATCACAGGCAAGATTTAAGTCTTTAGAATGGATAGATCTGGTGCTGTTTCTTTTGTTGATATGCAGGGGATCTATCAGAGTGGGGTCTGTCAATGCCTTGTTTGCCAGGCATAGATCTCTCCTCAACAGTCTGTAGGAGACAGAGTACAGGGATAGGCTTTGAGGCAGTCTGCATAGGAAAATTTACTTATACCCTGTATTCTTTTAGTGAGGAACCTTTGTTGACATTCCAATTGTTGGATATACCTGATTAGGTGCATAACAAAGGGGGAATCATACTCACTGACAGGTCTGATGAATGCTGAATACAGTGGAACAATGACATCTTTGGACTTAGGTGTCATACCTTTGTTTATAAGTTGCACAACATAGAACAATAGCCTCTTTACTGTAGACACATCATGATTAAAGGCTAGACTACTGTTATTGCGTGTCCCTAAGTCCCTGACTTCTGGGTTAACTCTAAGGGGTGTGTTGTCAATGTGATAGTTACTAGGGTTAGATGACTTCCTGAAGGATACTATTATGCATTGCTTGGCATTTAGTTTTAGTTTATGGCTCTGACACCAGTTGTTTGTCTGTATCAGCCCTTCCTGGAAAACATTTGTGTCAGTGTGGAATTCAAAGACAGATCCTAGTTTGCAATCATCTGCAAAGTTAGTCAGCCAGAGACCATTGACATTGGCCTTGATTTTGGAGAAGTAAATGCCAAAAAAGAGTGGTTCAAGGACAGATCCCTGAGGGACTCCACTTGTGACTGGCCTCCTTGTAGAGGTGGACTCCCCAATTCTAGCTTCCTGGTTGGCTATTCAGGTTTGTACCTAACCTCTTAAGTTTGTCAACAATGGTCAAGTGGGGTATTATGTCAAATGTCTTGGCCAGGTCAAGGTAGGCAGAATGAACTGTTTTGCCCTCCTCTATTGCTTTGGTGACCTTCTCAAAGAAGTCCAGCAGGTTGAGTAGGCATGATCTGCCCTTGATGAAAACAAGCTGAGTTGGGTCCAGTGACTGGAGGTTTACTATATAATTATTGATAATTTCCATGATAATTATTTCCATGGCTTTGCATATAAAACTGGCAAGACTTATGGATCTGTAGTTTCCAGGATCTGTAGATGGCCCAACTTTGTGCAGATGGATGACTGTTGCTGTTCTTCATTCATGAGACACAAAGCCTGTTTGGAGGCTAAAGTTAAGTAGCAATTCCAGAGGGCCTGATAGGTCATGTTTCATGCTATTTAGAAGGCATCCTGGGATACTGTCTGGGCCCATTGATGTAGTGCTCTTAGCCTTAGAGAGGGCATTAAGGACCTATTCCTTAATGATAGCAGGGGGAGTTATATTTGATTGCATTTCCTGAGGGAGGGTTGAGGAGAAAGAAAGTTAAAGTTGGAGCTGAATTTATCAGCCAGTAGGTTTGCTATTTCTTCTGGCTCAGTATAGGTGTCTCCATTTACAATGTGCTCTGCATACAGTTGTATATTGCCTTTGAGGTTGAGGACACAGTTAAAGAATACTTTGTTCTTGTCCTTGGCTTGGGAGGCCAAATATACCTCAAATTTGGTTTTGGTATACTTTATTTGTCCACTGAGTTGTTTGTTTAGTTTGCTGAGAGTACTTTTATACTGTTGGGTGCTGCACCTCTTAATTTTTGCCATGATTTTCATCCTTCTGTGATACAGCCTATTAATTTTGTGATTCCACAAGGGTGTCTTGTTTTTTAAGTTAGTTCTGTACGTCTTTCTGGTGGGTACAGCTGCCTCTATGCAGCTGTTAGTATGCTTGTGCAGGTTTTCTCTGAACAGTTCTGCATAGGCAGCAGTATTCTCAGGGATTATGGGGGCTTGCATTTTGCCAGGTTATCACTTCATAGCAGGAGATTAGCCTTAGAGTAGTTTCTGAATATTCCAGGTTTAGCTTGGGGTCCAGGTTTGATTTTTACTTTAAAGGAGACCATTCTGTGGTCTGGCCTTACTGGGGTAGACATTACACTCGGGGGTGTTGAGCACTCTCTCATATTAGTGAGGACCGTATGTAATATGGTTGCACTCCTGGTTGGTGTATTGACAATCTGGTCCATGCAGTTTGTGTTTACAAAATCCAGGAATCTCTGTGCCTGCACATTTGGTGTAATATAGGATTTCCAGGTAATAGTGGTGTACTTAAAGTCACCCATGAATATGGTATTGGGTTGGATGATGAGTGTTTCTAATACGTTTAAATATATGGTATGGGTTTCTGGGGTCACCGGAAGGGACCTATAGCTTGCAAGGAAGTGGTATTGGATTTTGTCTATGGTAATTTGAAGATGGAGTAGTTCAAGTGTATTGTCCTGTTTGACCAGCCTTGAAGTATCTTTAGTTCTGATGTACATTGAGACATCTCCACCTTTAGTCCCTGCCTTTGAAGTAACTGGTCTAAATGTGTGGAAGGCATTATAACCTTGTACTGTTGTTGTGCTCTCCACTGGTATAAACCATGTCTAAGTGACTGCACAGACATCAAAATTCTCTAGGGTAAAAAGAGCTTCTAGGGAGCGGAGTTTTTTGTTTAGAATCCTAGCAGAGAGCAGTAATACCTTTAGATTTTCTTGGTTTTGATTTGCTATGCCAGAAGCACTTTTAGTTTGGCATTGCCTAAAAAGGCAATATGGGGGAAGTCAAGGTTTTAGCTAATATTTGAAAGCCTAGAGGGGCATACCTCCCAACATTCCTGAATTACTCAATCTTTACCGAGTTTTTGGGGTCCAAATGATTTCCAAGTGACACCCCATCATTTCTGATTTTTCCACTTTATTTTTAAGTTTCACACTGTTTTGGCTATGCGTGATGACATATATTTATTTATTTTATTATTGACATTTGTTAACCGGGTTTGTCTAACTGGGCTTGTGGCCCATTTTCAGTGGAGACCCAAGGAGAAAAGCTCCAGTAGTACATTGTAAAACAAGTACAATTTTAAACAATATTGATATAATCGCAGTTATAGCAAAATGATTCAGATATGTTAGGTTACATGCATAAAGTTAAAGCTGCATTAAAAAGAAGCTAAGTAACAATTTTACATTGATACAGTTCAATAGGTCAACAATAAACATTTTTTGTTTGTATAAAATTATCCAAATGCATAGTAGACACACTGGAGAGAGAGAGGTGAAATGAGGTACTAAGTCTGGTCCTTTTGAGGGTACATAAAGGGAAGGAAGACTAGGTAGAGTCATGGCAAGGGCAGGTTCTGGAATTGAGAAAATAAGCTTTTAGTTCATTTTTAAAGTGTGAGGTGTGAGAGATTGAACGTAAGTCAAGGGGAAGTTTGTTCCAAGCATGGGCAAGGGAGTGTTTGTAGAGTAGTTTGCCTACTGACCTTTTTGGGTGGTAGATATCAAGTAATTGTTGGTTAGAATTACAGAGGGTCCGAGATGGGATGTAGATGGAGACTAAAGAAGATAGAGATGGACAGAAGGAGGGTTTATAAATAATAGAGTGTAGCATATGAAATTGATAAGATTGCAGAAATTGGTGCTACCTGCCTATTTGAATTAAGCTCTGCACCCTTTTCCAGCTGGTATGTTCAAATGCTGCAAGCAGGCTTCTGTTCAAATGCTGGTTGAGCCTGTGTCAGTTTATTATCCAGACATTATGTGGAAAGGGCTGGTGGCTAGAGGTACTTAGGCTCAAACCCTGCATCCTGGGTACAGGGTAAAAGGAGCCTAGTGTCCCTAGCCACCACCACTTATGAATTCTTTTTGTTCTGTTCTTCATAAACTCTGTGGTTTCAGGATGTTTGTGACAAATCACTGAAGGTTGAATTTATTGAATATTGACAGGCATTTGAATTTCAGACTTTTTATTCTTCAGAAAATAAATGGTAACAACAAATCACTGAAGGTTGAATTTATTGAATAATGATAGGCATTTGAAATTCAGACTTCATATTCCTCAGAAAATAAATGGTAAAAAAACCTTTTATTCTAGCATTTTTCTAAGTTTATAAGATCAGCCTATTGTTGGCTTTGCCCATTTTTTTGTGCTAAGAGGTTGAGAACTATGGTGAGAACTGGTGAGAAGTGAGAATTGAATTCATTAAATGATAGCCATTTAAGTTTCAGTCTTCCTATCTTTTGTGAAACAAGCTGCTGATATGGCATAGTGGTATGTTGCTCTCACTGTAGTGCACCGAGTCCTGTGTTCAAGACTTGCCAGTGAAATGCATGGTGGTAACACATTTTATTCTAGCAACTTTACAACATTATACAAGCAATGTTTAAAATGTGTCCCTGTTTTTTGGCCTTTTGTCCCCCCCCCCAAAAAAAAACTTAAATTGAAAATAAGTGTAAGAAGCTCTGCGAGGTGCCTATGCCTTGCACTACTGTCATTCTATTTTTATATGTATATTGTGTGTGTGTGTGTGTAAGTAGACTTTTTACGATGAAAATGTTCTGAATGGGGCAGTTTTGTTATTACTGTTTCATGCATTTCGTTTCATTGCCTACTGAAAATGTTCAAGCAATACATTTAAAATGTGCTGTCTAACAAGTGTGCTGTATTATACAAGGAATATAATTTACTAAAGTCAGGTATGTGTATCAAAGAACACATGTATGTTTCTTGTTTTGTGTGCAAGGGGCCAGTGATTTGAAAACAACCCAAAGGTAATCTTTATCCACCACTGGCCAGATGCATTTTCTTTGGATGTGGTGTAGGTTTCAATGCTATTTTAATGAATGTGAGTTTCAAGGGCAGAGAAGTTTTAATGCCAAGTCTGTTTTCATTGTGACACAGTATTTCTTTGTTTAACAGATGTCTGTTGGTGTTTGTGCATTGTGCGGTAAAGTGTAAAAATAAAATCCAAATAATCATTGTAGAAGTAAAGCAGTATGCACACATTAGTGTTTATGGTAAATGGGGCAAAATAGCCAGGTAATGGGACATTGGAATGGCTGCAGGGGGACTCTGGTGCCATATTTTGGTTGTCTGTTCTTCAGTTTGCATGAAAGTTGGTGTCCCACAATTCCATGGGAGTGGGAGGGGTTACATAATTATGCATGCAAATTTTATGTTAAACAGCGTACAGATTTGTACCTATTTTTCATGGGCCTTGTCCAGATTTTTGATGTTTCAAGGTTGAGAGGTATGTAGAGGGAAGAGGTGCAGACCATCCCTGGCCGAGAAGAGTGGTCTGTTAATCATCTCCTTCCATGCTGACAAATATTGCATCCCCTTAAAATGACACCAGAAACTAAGCCAATTACTGAAGTAAGTCATCTGTTCATATCGTGGTATCATCCTTGAAGAAAGGAAAATGATGCCCAATGCTAAGCACATACCATCCTCTGACACATAATCTGAGAACTCCATGATGTCTCTCTTCATATAGTCTAGAGATGTACATCTCAGGTCATTTATACCCACATGGACTATGACTGAGTCATACTGGTACTTGTGGTCCAATGATCTGAGTGCATGCGTAATGTCATGAACCCCAGCCCATGATAAGCAATTGACCATGAATTTTTCCTTACTCACCTTGGTGAGAGTACATCTTTGTGCCTCACGATGGAGGGTCCAATGACCAGAATGTTTGATTGTGTGGTGGATTGCCTTATGGGCTCAGAAAGTAGAGGTTCCATGAGATGTGGCTGTATGTGTTGATGTGGGGATTATTTTGAAAGAGTACATGCAGGGCTGCTGAGCATATTTGTTATGTGTATTTCATCAAGGAGGAGTACTACTTACAACATTATTGACAATTGGAGCACTTTTATGTGAGAGCTTTGCTTCTAGCGACATTGTAAAAATGCATCTCTCACATAACCATATCAACTTGGTTGAGAATTAACTGGTTGCCAGTAAACATAAGGCAATTTCTGCATTGCCTTAGGATGCCTATATCCACCAAATTGGTAACAGAGATACTAGGAAAGTTCATATCTATGGCAAAAGACCCTTTTTATTGATTATACAGTTGGAGTGAAATATAAAGCAATGTCAGGAGTATCCTGTTTGCAACTCTGGGGACAGTGCTTGTCACTGGAAACTAGCTGTTCTGTCTGCAATTAGGTATTGAAAAAATTTCAATCAAGCTTTTACAGGAAAAATGTCACTCAAGCTGTCTGTGTCTATACAGGGCACTGCCAAAGACTTGAGGGGAAACAAATAAGTAGACACTGAAATGTTGAGGATGAAGTATTTAGGCAGATATTCTGAAGTTACAAACAAATTAAGTAGTACTTACTGAAAACAAATTATTAGCTTGTCAAGAATGATGGAAAGAGGGGAGTCGTGTGAATGGCTACTGCCTGGGTACTACTAGTGCTGGTCTCACCACAGCTTCATTCTGCTGGGATACAATGCTCCTTTGCTTCTTCTCTCACCAGAAGCAAAACATTATCACCAGTCCCAAGATAAGAAGCAGGTAATGGCCTGTTTTGTGATCCATGGTCTTGTCCCAGATGATACAAGGATCTGTCAGCTTGTTGTAGCCTTTTCCTGGTAGATGCCTTGAATAGCAACCCAACCAATTAGGAACATCAAAAACAGACACTCACTGCTCAACCAGAAACAGTCAGGAATCAATGCACTCTGATCCATCTCTCACCAGGACCAGAATATTAGCACATATTCCAAGCTGTCAGCTATGAAGCAGTTATTAGGCTTTCTGGTGATCAGTAGTCTCCAGAAAATAATGTACCTATGCTCCTTCTCTCACCAGGAGAAAAGAGAAGCACTAATCCCAAGATGGCATCTGGATGACAGAATGTAGGATCTCCAATAATTGCGGGTCTTGTAATAGATGTTGCAGATTTTAAAGGTAAGATGGAAAAATGGGTTAATATACTAAGCACTGCAATGTGCACTAAGCAGTTAGATATGAAGGGGGGGGGGGTAACTTAAGCTTGCTGTCTATGTGGAGAGCCACTAATATTAAAAGAGCAGATAAATTGAGAGGGGGGGGGGCACTTTGTAATCAGGTTCAATGGAATACAGTGGGATGGCCAATAAATTTAAATAGTTGAAGGGGAGTGGTTTCACAAAATTATACTTTTGTGCATACTTACAACAGCCAATCAAAGGGGAGAGGGAAAGTGATATGTGGTCAAATTAACATATGAAACAAGACAAACAGTTATGTTTAAGAACACAACAGCACCAGGGTGGGAAAATATTCTGTGTTACAAGAGACGCAGATCTGTTCACTTTTTTAGTTTTAATATGCAATTAAACGCAGAATACAAATAAAACACAGTGTAAAGAAAACAAATCACAATATACAAAATAGAAGACGGCAATAATTAGTTAAAGTTACTAGTAGTTTACTGGAGGAACGAAGTAAAGTAATAAAGTAATACAAAAGACAAGAAAGCAAAAGCAAATTAACCATTCCCTTACAGACCTTGTGCAATCTGGGTGAGCTATTTCTTTTGGTTCAGAATCTATAGTATTAATGTGGACTAGCGCTGAACATTCTTGCTTGTTTGTTCTTGACTTACTAATACAGTTAACTAAAAATTCATAGTTATTTTTGGTTTTAGTGGCAATTTTCAGTTTATACTTGGTTCACTTGAGCTCTTATTTGTTTATGTGTGCTTACAGTTGGTAGAATGAGACCTCTTATAACCGTTAAGCAATTGCTTTCTCTTTTATAGAATTAATTTGTTTACATGTGAACTTCACCACATAGTATTGTTTTAAGTTTGTCATTAAATTTAGTCTGGATAGCAGCTGTCCAATCAATGCAACTATTTAAGTGAGAGTAGAAATCAGAGGTCTAAGTAGCAACTTCTGCAATGGAATCCATCACAGGAGAATTACAGATAATTTATTTAGGGCATCAAGCAACTGAAGAAGGTTTGTTTTTGAGAAGTCCCTGACCTGGATACTTATTTAAATGCTGACAATTGAAATGCTGATACACTGAAACAGAAAAATCGAAAATGGAGGAGAAAATTAGATTTCAAGTATCACTCTTCTCCTTTAAACTTATTTTTCGCAGGGGGGCAAGCCCCCAGCATCCACAAGAAATGTCCATCTTTGACTTAGTAAATATAACTCTGTTTTGTTCTCCATTCAGTGTCTGTGTTTTGGGACTTACTGTAGCGGGTCATACCATATGAAATGGTTACCTACATACAAAACATGCAACACTAAAATAGTCATTGTCTCCTCTTATTAAACACACACCAAATAATTCTTTAAACATAGTCACATTAATTGCACGCAACGACAGAGTAACCAAACTGCAAACACTTCATACTATCTCTTCAGGGTGACATATCAGCTACCCCACTGGTAGTCTTGTCTGAACTAATCTAGTCTAAATGTACCTTTTGTACTTGACCCTGTGGGGACACAGCATATTAAACTGCTCACACTCCACTTTCATCTATACCAGCCCAATGGCCTACAAAATCAGGAGGGGAAATCACCCCAGCAGTGGCCTCAGCCTTCACAACAAGGATGGGAGGATGGGAGGTAGTGGAAAACAATCAAGTTGTTCTGCTGTGGCTGACATTGTGGCTCAGGACTTTTTAAATCATGGCTAACACTAGGCCCCAGTGAAGTGACCCTAATGACAACTCCTTTCACACACAAAGGGTAGTTGTCCCCTAACCCACTACAGACAAAACCATTGTGACTAAAATAGCCATTATGACCTTTATTAAATATGGTACAAACAACTATTTAAGTATAGACCCTTTAACTTCATGCAATGACAGAATAATCAAACTGCACACATTTTAGATTACCTCTTCCAGGTGACCTATCACCCCCCCCCCCATTATTAGCCTTGTCCAGCCCAAACACCCATTCGCCACTTGCCTCTTTGAGGGCACAGCATTTTCCATCAGTCACACTCCCCTAACTTTTATACTAGCCTGATGGCTTAGGAAAGCAGGGGAATCCAAAAGGAGGGGAATCTTCTCTGCAGTGGTCAACCAGACAGCTCTGCTGTACCCCTCCCACTTTCTTGACCATATAGGCCTCTTGATGTCTGTCACTTTGAGCACCTTTTCCAATCCAAACTCCAGCTGGATCAATTGTACAATAGTACATAACTCAATTGCATATATGTATAACTACTAACTGGTGTAGAAAGATAGGAATGCTTCTCATTTTTGGTCTCTTGTTTATAAAAGTCTTTGTTTTCTGCGAAAATCATTGATGACTGAAGTCATTAAATCATGACAGTCATTTGAGTTTCAGACTTAATATCCTTCAGGGAATGCATGCTAATGCAAAACCTGTTATTTTAATAGCTTGCTTAATTTATAAGACAAATATTTAAAATTGGTTGCTTTTTTTAGGTCTCTCCCCTATTAGTTTTGCCTTTGCCCAGATTTCTTGCTATAAGAGGTTGAGAGGTACTGAATCCTTGAAAATGTAAACATCCCTCCAAGTAAGCCCCTGAAGTAATTTTTTGATGAAAAAGGGTCCTCACTATATTCAGGTAATAAACATCATCTACAAAGCAAAATAATAGTAGTAGTTGTCTGTCAGGGCGTTATGCATCCCTTTTAGAAGGCTGCAGACCATACTGTTATGGGTGATGACCATCACTGGCACAGCCTGATACCTTGCCCCAACCCATTACTGTTCTGGAAACCAACCAGGACTTAGTGTAGGCTGCTAAACCTGCTAGTTCAGCCCAAAAGCTGAGATCTGCAAGATGAATGCAGAGAGTCTTTGTAGCTTCATTACAGCAACACCTGGTAATCAGATACTGCCAAATTAACAAAGGAGACCAACTCCTCTCTGAAAGCTGAACACCCTTATAAAACTTCATAAAAGCCTGGAAGGCTGCACTGTAAGGCTTCTTGGTTGCTGTCTGACCAAGACCATGAAACCAGTGTGGTTGTTATTCTGTATCACTCACCCATAAGGACACCAGGGTGGCAACGGGTGACTCCTATGCTTCTGTTGTAAGGGATCAGGCCTAGTCAGTCTGCAAGTGGAAAAGACTGTCATTGACCTCATTAGCTCTGCCTGGGATGTACATGCCTTAAAAAGACAAGTTTATTCACAAACTGTGCACAATGTGCTGTCTCATTAATGACTGAACCTAAACAAACTTGGACATGTTCTTCAAGAGGACCTGGGCCACAGCTTGATATTAAGAATGGAACACTATCTTTTTATCATGAAACAGGTCCTGGCATATACCAGTAGTTGCCCAAATTGGCATGAGTCTAAAAAAGTGATATCTCTTCTTTACCTGGATGACCAAACACCAGGCCAGTGGGTATAAACCTAATACCTCTGAACATATGTTTGCATAAAAGCCCCTGCAGGTGACCCAGTCACTCTGCCAATAAGAAATGCCATTGTGATCAAAAAGGAAAAAAAATGCCAGATATGCAAATCATACTTTATATGTGGGTGGTGACTCGAACCCAGTGATCATTCAACATACCACACTTCTGTAGGTTGCCCAAAGCTTGGCTAAAGGACCAACCTGGTGCAGTTGCTCAGCATGCAAAAAAAAAAAAGAAGACCTAACAGCTGCATGACATGTTGAACTCTAACCTTCTTTGCTCTCAGAAAGATATCTATTTCAGTCTATAAAGTGGGTGGCTTTGACACATGCAGGTCCCAAAAACATCCAAGATTTGGATGGATCATCCTCTTTGTCTTTTACCTAGGGATCCCCTACTGCATGGCACAATTGTGAAAAGATTGTCAAACCTTCCCAGCTGCCATCAAACCAGTGCATGAAATCAAAAAGACATCCAAATAATGAACTGCTAACTGGTGTGGTGCTCATAGCCCACTGTAGATCAGAGCTAAATCTTTAGATGCCCTATGGGCATTGCTGTGCCAAAATAATATTAGCTGTTTACACACACATGCCTAGAAATGTCCTGTATTAATCCAGGAAGGTCAGTAAATGAAAAGCTGACTGTATGTCTTCCTTTGCTACCCAGGAAGAAAGAAACCTACATATAATGCTAATGGCATCTCCCAGTGAGTTGTATTTTACTTGAGAGTCTGGCCTGCTAATGCCATCATTCTCTGATTGAGCCTGTAGTGTTCCAGAGTCTTCTTAGGTAGCAACCCTAAGAGAGGTATCTGAAAAAGTGCAAAAAGGAGGGGGAAAGGACTGGCTCAGCCACCCTGCTATTGGCACATTCCTTGTTGAGGAGTTCCTTGAGCATTACTTCTTAGCCTGCCACAGAGTAAAGTTTAGAGCAGTGGTGAAACTTTGGAATGGAATTTATCTTAATGGAAAAACCCTCACCAAAACTAGTAATCAGTTCCCTGTGAAGCTGAACATTGGGTAATGCATTAAAAGTCTGTTGATTACTTCTACTTTAATGGGAAATGTCAAGGCATCATCTCCAGTGAAAGGCATGAAAGGAAGCCCCCCCCGAACCCCCCAAGAAGAGACACCTTGATCTGGCCTAGTATCCGGCTTATCCATAGGGTCATCCACTTCACCAATTGCAAGCCCTTGCCTGCCAGCTGACCTTCTTTTACCCAACAGTCAAATGCTGCACAAGCCTTGCTGCAGTTAGAACAAGTATGCATAAAGAGGAATTCTGGTCAAACACAAACCCACTCTTGTAAGCCCAACTAGCTTTTACATTGCTGCAGACTACATTTGCTCCTGTTCTTTCCAAAAGCCAAGGCTTATCAACCATCACTCCCAACCATGTATCCACATGCCTAATGTCCCACTTCAAGGAAGGGTGAATCGCTTTCAATTTTTGAAACTTCTGGTTGTGCCATAGCCATAATATACCTCCTCTAGAAAGTTGGAATTCCATTATGGTAAGAAAGTAAGTCAGTAAGGGGTAGTGCCTTGTTGGTTTCTTTTTCAAGTATGTTGTCATAAAATATTTAAAAAAGCAGAGACCCAGTTATGATGATTTCTAACCCTGACTTTCCCCATTTGCTTCTTACTTAACACAGACAGTACTACCATGAGATCCCTACAGCCTGAACCTTTAGCATCTATAAGGCACTGCATTCCCTTTTGTATCAACCAATTCAAAAATATTATTGCATTTCTGCTGATTACCTTGTTCTTAATTACCACTGGTAAGTGAGCTATAATAGCTGATCCTAGCAGGAGAAGGGAAGCCACAAGCCATGGGTAGCCATAGCATTAGGCACTTGACATGGATAGCATGGAAAGGCCTGTGAAGTCAGGAGGCCTAAATTATAAGATCTCACAAACTCCCCAGAAAGTTGCCCCTGACCTGAATGAAATCCCTTCTCAACAAACAAGTCAAAATATTTTGCACAGCGTCCCTTTGGCAAAGCCTCCAAAAAACCCTTCTGGGTATTTTTCTGTCATCTAGACTGAAGTCGTGTCATCCAGTAATGTTTGTGAATCAATGACAGAATTGCTTACTATAGTAGTAAGCCTACATGTCCATAAAAAAAATACTGCTGCAGGTTCCCCCAGAAGGAAACAGCCTGCTTTGCTAAGCTAATATCCAAATACACGTAAAGACCTATTGCATTTCTGTGACATGATACAGGAAGACTACTTAGAAAATATGATGACTAGTGAAAACATAGAGTGAAAGGCTACTTTAATTAATTTGTACCCCTTAGTGGAATAAATCTGCAGTGGTGGTGCTGCGGTAGCATTGTCGCCTCACAGTAAGACGTTGTCCTGTTCGATTCTCAGCTAAAGCGTCTTCTGTGTGGAGACATGCGTGAATGGGGGTACCTTAGTTGAAGGTTGTGCATCAGGGCTGGCAACTCAGCATGTAAAAATCTACTGCCAGTCATTAGCGGACCGGAATTCCGCTGTGGCGACCCCTAACCAGGAAAAGCTGAAAGACACAACAAGTGGAATAAATAACCAGGTAATATAATGTGTGCACTAACCCATGTCTGAAGTAAAGAAATCTAAAACTCTAACAATCATTATCTCGGGTTCATTGAATAATTGCTACTCCTAATATCAGTGTAAGTGAATGAATATTTGACTAACAAAATGCATGTGCAACATGTTATGAGCACGTGTCTGACTATGACCACTAGACATGTTCCTAAATCCATGACCACTAGACATATTCCTAAACCCATGACCACTAGACATATTCCTAAACTGGCCAGCCTGAGAGAGGCATCACTGTAAATGAAATGAGCTGTGAGAAAACTTGCTGCAAAGAGAAAGATGCATCTCAAATAATGCAGACAAAGGCAAACAAAACAACAGGATGGGAGGTGGTACATACTTAAAAAAAGCCTCTGCCCTAAGTCCATACCATTCGTGAATTTAAAATTATCCCATGAAAATGGCAAAAAAAAAAAAAATACCTGACTTTAATGGCAGACTGAACACCACAGCCATACCCTAAGCTTTTGGACAATCCACAATCACACAGGTATATACTTTGTGTATTATTTATTATTTTATTTTATTTTATTTTGTTTTATAACCTAAGCACTGAAAAAATCTCAGACATAACCCCCAGAATGCTGATCCATATGGAAAAAGGTGTATACAAACATTTTAACCTTACTGGGTCAAGCACTGAGTCGCACCTCCAGACCTCTGCTCTACATACTCAACCTAACTACCATGTCACCACACATGATATAGTGGCTAAACACAGTTCCATTTTACCCATCATTCTACACCATACAGTAAGTAAATTTAAGGAAAGTACTTTCCAAACTTTGATACTGCAGTACACAATTTAGATGTTCTGCCACAACTGATGTTACCAGTCACAACTCAAGTCTATTTCACCTGTGGATAACTCCATAAAAAGAACTACCTCTGAATGCAAAGGGTACTCACAGGAGTATCACCAGTTTTAAAGCAAAAGGCCACTAATGTATTTTCAAGCAGGATAATGCGTATGGACACATGCATGGACATATTTCTGAGCAGTAGCTCGGAGATACTGACTCCTCCCAGTAGGATGGTTAACTATTTGGAAAAGAGAGTTAGTATTTATAATGTCAAGAAAACATTGGGCATGCTGACCATTGGCAGTATATGTTGGTCATTTAATTGATGGATAATTGAAGCCCCCATTTGGGTTTAAAGGGGATTTTAGATAATATGTTAAGATAGCTATTGTGCTCAGAAGGGGGCATACAGGGTGTTTTAGCTATGTAGTGATACTTAGTTTTGTTAATGCAGATTTGGAAAAAATAGGAGTTCAGATATGGTATAATAAGGAATCTGTCATGAGCTAATGACATCCTTGACAAATATGATAATCCCCCCACAGTTGCCAGTTGTTCGAAAGACATGATAGATACTGTGCCAAGTAATGGAAATCATTCATAGTATCAAAAACTCACAATATTTAAACCATTTTAATGTAGGGGCAAGATCTGAGACTGTTAAACATTTGAGAAAGGGCACATTCCCCCTTTCAATATTTTAAGTTTTTAATCAAGTGAATGACTCCCTTTTGTTTTCTTTCTGCTTGCTGTAATCCTCTTTCCTTCTTTTTATTTATAACACCCCCCTCCCCATTTAAATGAGAAAACACATTGAACACATTCATGACAACACCTGTTTTGCTGATCCTATATAGGACTGTACTATGCTAAGCTATGCTACCCTACTTATGACACTGTGCAATGATCTAGTGCCAGTAATGCATTGTACACTGCCCCATGTACAACCTTGGACACATCAGAATATAGTTATGACATTTTATGACTCAGCCATGCACACTATGACATCATTGCTCATCTAGTATCCTGCACTGCACAACCTGTCTGCCCCTATTTTTTTTTCTTTTCTTTAAGTTCAGTATCCTGGCATTATTTCTTGTATGTTACTGGCTGATAGGCTTTTGAATAATGAACTCAATGTGCCCTCTAATCTTTAGCACCCCACAATGTGCTGCGAATCTCAGCCTACATTTTAAGGTAGAATTCAAAACTGTCATAGAAATTTGGGTTGCTGTAAACAATTTCACGCTGGTCGTGAGACATTCCCTTACAGTGTCTTCTTGTCACTAAGACAAAGCTTAATAATAGTAGCAGTACGGTTCTTTGAAGTTTGAAAGACAAAAATATGCCACAAGACTATAAAAGACTATAAAAAGGCAAGAGAATGCACCTTTATGGATACAGCGTTTTTGTACCTTTACGTTCCATGGCTTTTGAGATTTGCATTTGAACAGACCATGGTGCTTGTAATCAGAGCTGTGTGGGTATGTTATTCAGCAGTGTTAAACTGCTCTCAATGACTAGTGGAAAGTAACACATTTAATTGGATTTATAGTGATGGAATTACTTCTTATTTCTAGCTTCTTGCACCTAGATGGCAATGAAGCAAATTCATCACATTATAAAGACACACATGAATTGCAAACTTCTGCCAATACCAATTAGAAATAATTGTTTGCACAATAAGTAACTGTTCTTTTCAAATCTAAGAAATGAAGTCTAATAAGAATATTTCCTGCAAATCATTATCTAGCTGCACCTTTTTGCAAAGACACCCTTTTTTGAGAAATAGAAAATAATAAGGCCATTCAAATTTACATTTAAATAATGTATGCATAATATATGAAGCAAAGATTTTAAATAAGCTAGACACCTCATCGGTAATAGCATGCTACACAGTTTAAATGCAAATAGAGTTAATCAGATGTTGAGTCTAATCATTAATGAGAACAGCATGGATACATTATACAAACTGTTATAAGTCTGATAAGGCAAACCACAATGTAAAAAGCAAGTCTTCCTCCACAGAATTAAAAAAAGATACAATTTAAAAGGAAAGGCTGTTCAAAACTGAATAACATTCATGCCTAAAGCACCTTTTTTATATACCTCCTGTTCACACCCATAGCTGCTTATGATAACTAGACATTTTATGGGGTCTACATCTTTAACTAAGTGACTTACCAGCTAATAATATCTGATGTTAGAAAGTTTGAGGAGTTATTTATAAAATGACACCAAGATTCTTAATCTGGGATGTCCTGCAGCAGACAATTAATCACTGTCTGTTACTTATTGTTCATATTTTCATATTTATGTTCATATTTCTATACCTGAGAGCCCTACATGATATTGAGGGGTGTGGTGTGATGCGCTATGGTTGAAGACAGGAAAATGTGTTGTCCATGTTATTTTATATCCCACTGTATTTGAGATATTGCTGGTTGTTTGTTAGTAATTATGAAAATAAATAATATTTCCATATGTACTTAAACCAAGTGACTTACAAACTGTCACATGACATCAGGTGAAACTTTGTATGTCATTGAAGACAACACAGTGTGTTATCCATAAAGTGAGGTTCTAAGATTAACACAGAGTAGCTTTCAAACCTGTTCAAACAAAAGTTGTATATATTATATGGATATCTATTAATTGCTGATTTTTAATATCTTTTAATTTTTAATAACTGTTAGTGACTTTTAATGACTTTTTTCTACTATGATTGCATCTCCCTAATGTCGGATGAGTGCATGAAAGAAAAGCATATTTATAAATGAGAGTCATATTGGTTAAGGAGTTTGCCTCACAGATAAGCGGTACAAGGTTTGATTCTCAATGTGTGAAATCTTCTATGCTTAAAATGGTCCACAATGACAGCTAGCCTACTACTTACCTATATACTGTGTCTTTTGTTTTATGTAGTGATACTGTTAGGGAAAAGGTTTTCAGTAATGTAATGATTAGGGACATGGGTAAGGGTTAGGGTTAGGGTTACAGTTAGAATTTGCACACATATGAGTAAGACTGTGAAGGGGAATAAAAACCTAATCTGAATTGAAACTTTTGTGATAATACTGTCTCACAACTACTTCAAATGAGGTGGAGGAATCCCCAAGATCTACTGATAACACCTGTCATCATAATTCAATAATGGGAACAGTAATTCACATAAACCTCAAAAAACACAGATTTTCTACATGCTTGATTCCACAATTGAATTCCTTCCCTCTGGGGCTGCTAGTAACAGTATAACTGAAAAGAAAATCACCTAATTGGGGACATTCAGCTTGATCCAGCATAGGTACAATAGATCTTACATTATCTAACTTCTTTATATGCTGAAGTTCGAGGTTATACTCCATTTAAATTATACCTGTCAGCAATCATGGACTGATTATCGTGGAACTTCCTTTAAAGCTGGTCCTACGTTAAACTGTTTTTGAAAGGTTAACTAACCAGAGACTCCTCGGAGAAGGCCAACTGCATGCTTTGACATCTTAGTTATGATGTTGAGAGATTAATCTTGGTACCATTTGAGACACCCGGTGCTTTTGCATTCAAATTAAAGGCCTGGAAAAATCTTGGTAGTTAATACTTCTGTACATATGATATCTAACCCACAATCCTTGATGGCCAGAAATTATTGTGGGGTCTTCCAGAAATTTAGGTTATCATTAAAGACTAATATTGCTTTTATGCTTTTATAGGTCTTAGAAACACCCTTGAACCAGAGTATTCTACTTGGAGTCATCTTTCCTTGACAACAAAACAAAGAATAAAGTGCATTGCACATGTCAGATGTGCTAATCATGGAAATAAGGCAATATCTGAAGAGACCAAATGCACCAGGAACACAGAACAACTATTTGCTTTCTTTAAGCCAGGAAAATAAGACATCCAAATGTTCAAATAAATGTTTTCTAAATGACAATGTAATTGTATTGTGTTCTTGTATTACATCTATGGGAAAATATTGCGAAAGTGTGCAAAGGCTCATTTTACTAAGGCTACAGACATCACAAAAAAACAAATCATGATCAAATAGGGCCCTAGACTGGGTAATGGACCAGCCCATCCCCCACCCCCACACATAGAACCATTTCAGTGTCCAGTTACTTGGCTGCTTGTCGTCATTTATCATAAAACACTATTCAAACATGTATGTGTGCATAATATTTTCTTCATTACTTTTACAATGATTACAGAGATTTGATTTAAATCCTTTATTTCAAATTTTATCACACAACAACTGATGGCCATTTGGTAAAGAAAACAAAACAGCCATCTACTGAAAACTTAGCAAATGTCTCCTCCCTTGAAACTCACATATAAAGTGAAATTGCATGTGGCAACCCATTATATTACAAGAGACAAGCTGAGAATCATATCAAATAGCTTATAGTGACATCCAAACTAGCATCTATTTAAAGGTGCAGGAATTCAGAAGATAAACGAGTAGCACATTTGCTAACAGACTGGGAAGACCCAATGGACAAAAGTGCCCTGTTTCAGGAGAAGCCCAGGGATGCTGTTTGGTGAAGTAACTTGTCCGAGTAACATTGAAGACAAATGAAGACAGATTGAACCAAACCATGTACTGCAGGAAGCAGTTCTTTAACTGATCATGGGCTTATTAATTGGCATTTCATTCTGTCAAATGTATTCATTGCTAAATAATAAATCCACTGCCACCATTTAACAGAACAAGAAAACTGAGGATCCCATCCAAAAAACATAGCTCGTATGATGACGTTCCTTATTGCAACAATTTCCTTCCTTTACACCATAATTACTCTGGTTCATAAGTAGTTATCAGGTTTGTAGTCCAGGAGACCATTGAGGAGCCTAGCCTACATTTCCACTTGCCCCAAACACTGTCTACTTAAGTGACTACTCAAGTACAGGGCAGGACATAGATATGAGGCAAAATCAGAGATGTTTTGCAAAACTGAACACAGGTCAGAGCAGGCAAGTCTAAATCAGTTTAAAAGTTAATAGAACAACAAGTTTTGCATCAACATGTATTTTATGAGCAATATAACTATGAAACTCTATGGTTAAAATTGGCAAAATTTAATCCTTAGTGACTTACCACAAGAAATAAAAGAAATTAAAGGAGTCTTGGCAGCTGGTATGGGGGATTAAGATTCTTGCCTCCAATAGGTAAGGTACAGTCAGGGCCTGTGATACTTTAGTGTAATGAACATAGTGAAGCTAAGTGATAACTCATAATAAGAACTGAAATATAAAAAAGGGGTCTCTGCTCCAGTAGAGGCGCATCCTCTCCTATTACCTCTTATCAGTTTTAATAATGCCATTGTGATGGATACGTCATTCAAATCTTAGTAGCCCCATACCTTCCATATCTTTAATTACATGATATGTGAAGGGTGGGGCATTTCTCTTTACAGGTCCACTCATGATTCCACTAAAGGCCTGGACCTACATACACAAAAACATATTTAGGACACCATTCGATTGCTTCTTTGCAGACACACGCACACACACACACACACACACACACACACACACACACACACACACACACACACACACACACACACATATTGATATAGAAAAATGTGAAGTCTTACTGATGTGTGAAGAACGAGGGAGAGTTCCTTTTCTACCCAATGTCTTACTAATATCTTCAGCACTGAGAGGAGACCAGCCTGCTCTGAGGACATAGAAGGTCCAGGAAGTATGGGCAGATGATTGAGTATCTATCTGCAGCTAAACATCATCTATGAAGTGTCAGTTAGTACTGACCCCGGTACTCAGCTGTTAACTGCTGCAGTAAGATCATCACACAATGTTTTTTGTCATCAGAAAGTTTCTGTTTATGGTAAGCACTAACACTTTACTAAAGTAGATCCAGAAATCAGGGCTTAACCACAGACTACACACTTGCATTACATACTTCTTAAAAATACTTTTTAGCCTATTGAACAAAAATTCTCTTCAAAGTTCTCATTATCTCAATGCTCTTTCTAGACCACCCAAGGATAAGACAGTCTCATATGGGGTCATTCTATATGAATGACAACCTAATGATACATCAAAGAAAGATGAAAAATGGCTGATGATGGTGAAAAGACTTTAATGGATCTAATGCTGTGAGTTAACAAAGTCTTCAAAGGCTGAAAAACATGTAATACAAAGAAAAATATATAGCAAACAGACCTCCTTCTTATTCAATTTACCAATTAACCTATAGGAATACCTTCTGAAGGAGTTCAGCATTTAAGCTATTAGGTGCAAAGGTTTTAACCTGCAAGACATATATAACTTCTATTCTGTCTAACAGATATCTATACTTTTCTAGATAACCTGATCCATTGGCAACCCATCTTAAGACAAAAAAAAAAAAACTAAACATGATACATTTCCGGCATGGTACTTCTATAAG
Organism: Protopterus annectens; assembly: GCF_019279795.1. Lineage (NCBI taxonomy): Eukaryota > Metazoa > Chordata > Ceratodontiformes > Protopteridae > Protopterus > Protopterus annectens. The sequence goes on from NC_056729.1 coordinate 800,588,187, forward strand.
TGTTTTGCTACTGAATTTTCCATATTTATGTTCATGCAGTCATTAAACTGTCCCATAATCCTTATTTTTACCATCTTGCTAGTCTTACCTATATAAATCAGAACATACTGTAGCATAAGCAACCATAGACAAATGACATGATTAATATCTATGCACAGAAAATGTTTTGATAGGAAAAGTCCAGAAGGAAAGCCTTATTACAAAACAATAAACTTTATAGCCCCCACAAGGTTTAGTAACAAAATTATGAGCAACAACAGTGACAGCAGTGGGATTATGATCCTCAACATCAAACCTACTAAAAACTAACAGTTTTTTTTTTTCCAAAATGGGTCATATTTTATAAGAAATTGAAGGGTAAGAAAGAGAGACAGCAGATAAGGTCTGATTTTTTTTGTTTCTCTTGCATACCACATTACCATACTAGGCATTATTTTCAGTTACACCTGTCAAGCAGCCTTTGTTTTTTTAGAAATCTCTGGCATGTTGAAGTAATTGTTCATTTGATATACATGTTCCTTCTAGACTGAAGTTTTCCATGATAAATAACACAACTTGCACATGAACTATTTCATTAGAAAACCTGAGACAATTGCTGTTCAATTTATTTTAGGTCTTGTTTTGTTGTACGTAATAAAATTGTTTCTGTTCAATATATAGCACATATATTTTAAACTGTTAACTTACATCATTTATAACATATTTCTCTTGCACAATTTGTCTTTTTCTTGAGTTTCTACTTCTTGGCTAAGTCTGGAAATGACCTATGGAGGTCAGTGCTTTAATCCAGTTGACACATACAAAATAAAGAAAGAAAGAAAGTAAGAAAGAAAGAAAGAAAGAAAAAGAAAGAGAAAGAAAGAACGAGAAAGATAATGCTGGAATGCATTAACTGAGTGACTGGTGAAAGAAGTTGTATTTATCCATTTTTGAAGATGGATATGACAATGAGGAAAATAAAATAAGGTGTATGCAATAACAAATATGATTACAATAATATAGCAGCCCACACAGCAGTTCATTATAAACATTTTTTCCAGGAATATGTTTCTTACTAACCATAGCTATCATTCAAAACACAATACTCAAAATAGCTAATCAAAGAAAATTGGGTAGCTTTAGTAGAACTGCAAAAATAGAACACTTTTTTTCTGAAAACAAGGATGGATTGATTAACTTTGAACTGTGATGATCTCACCCTGATTATCCTTGAGATATTGTATACGAGAGAGAGAGAGAGAGAGAGAGAAGGAGAGAGAGAAATTGTGAAAAAATATTAAAATAGATATAATTCATATAACCTGCTCAGCTGGAAGTAGAACGTAGGCATAAATGAAGCTCAGTTAATCTGCACAAGAGGTGTTGGTTGTGTATTCTGTTACACAATATTCATGCTTATGATTGCAAAAGTTCCTGTGGGAAAATGCAATAAAATGTCACTGTAAGCATTAACGATAATGTTTAAAATCATTCTAATAAAATTCAGTTGCACTTAATGGTGGTATGGGTTTAATACCACCCTTTACACTATGCAGTGTATACAGTAATTTATATAAATAGCACTGTTGCCAAAGAGCGAGTCAGAGTATTGATATAGCACATTGATAGCCAAATTCTACCACAATGTTTAATATGAGGGAGGTGAACAGTTATTAATTATGTGTAATGGTAGTGCAAAATATTGAAAATACAGGGACATAGATACCCTTGATTTTCATGGTTCCTCTTATGTTTTGTGGATTAGCAGCATCTGATGTACCATGCTCTCACAGTCCAAACATGGTTCGGTGTGGAAAGAAAAATATCGGTGGTGTGCTGGCATTGGCTTATCAGTTTATTGTTGAGCAGGTTACTGTGTTGATGACTTTGTCTGCTGGTAGGTAATGCCTGTCTCAATATGACGTTGCTCCACAGAGCAGTGATAGGTACTATTTCAGGCACACAGCATTGGTAGCTGCCAAGACTGTTGTCTTCAGTTTTTGTATTGTCCTGTTTTTCTAGACCATGGTGTTGCTTGGGCCATTGTTAAATCAGCCACTACTGGCAGCAGTGCTGCTGCAGAATGTTGCATACCCTGTGACATGCCAGGGCAGTATGACACCCATTGTGAATTGTCATACATCAACCCTGTATTTCTTTCTGTCCTCTGCATCTTGGTCTTTCACACCAACCACCTGCATGTCCTCTCTCACCACATCCATAAACCTTATCTTAGGCCTTCCTCTTTTCCTGTTACCTGGTAGCTTCATCCTTAGCATCTTTTTCCCATTATACTCTGCATCCCTCCTCGGCACATGTCCAAACCAATGTAATCTTGCCTCTCTGGCTTTGTCTCCAAACCTTCCAACCTGGGCTGACCCTCTAATATACTTATTCCTAATCCTGTCCATCCTCGTCACACTCAGTGCAAATCTTAACATCTTTAACTCTGCCACGTCCAGCTCTGACTCCTGCCTTTTTGTCAATGCCACTGTCTCCAACCCATATAACATAGCTGGTCTCACTACCCTCTTGTAGACCTTCGCTTTCACTCTTACTGGTACTCGTCTGTCACAAATCACTCCCGACGCTCCATCCTGCCTGTACTCTCTTCTTCACCTCTCTTCCATACTCACCATTACTCTGAACTGTTAATCCGAAGTATTTAAACTCATCCACCTTCGGCACCTCTACTCCCTGTATCCTTACCATTCCTCTAGCCTCCCTCTCATTCACACACATATATTCTGTCTTAGGCCTGCTGACCTTCATTCCTCTTCTCTCTAGAGCATATCTCCACCTCTCCAGGGTTTCCTCCACCTGTTCCCTACTCTCACTACACATCACAATGTCATCTGCAAACATCACAGTTCACAGGACTCCTGTCTGTCTCATCTGTCAACCTGTCCATCACAAAAATGGCTTAATCACCCATAAAAGGGCCATTCATCAAAGATTGTGATAGAACAGAAAGAATATCACTGCACAGTGGTAAAAAGCAAAGTAAAAGTTTTAAATATTAAAATTATGGTCATATCCTGAACTGATGAAAAAGAAACTAGATCTTATACTACATATGTCGGATGACCTAATGCAAGTGGTGGTAGTCCTGTGTGGCGATTGTAGCTAGAGCATCCAGAGGTTGTTCCAAACTTACCATAGAGAAAACTCTAAAGGCAGAACCACACACAATGTCACCATTGTAAAGAAAAAGGGAGGTGTTGCGCATAATTTGCCTCCAAAACTATGGTGGCTATCCTTCCAGGGAAATCCCAGATCAGTGTTAGCAGATGCCCAAGTCCAAAAATGTTCTGCTCTTAAAGTGTTTAGTATTATTTTTCAGCAGTGTTAGTCTGAGAATGGAAGCTTGTCAACAGATATGTCCATTCATTATTTCCTAGTTAAATACCAGGCTGTAAGTCTGCAGACTATTTCAAGCCTAGCCATCCACAGAGGTCAGAAACAAACCCTGTACTCTGTATCTGTAACAGAAAGACCTTAACCATTATATGAAACCCTCACATTGCATTCAATATATGAAACCCTCACATTGCATTCAATAATGTTTTTAAGTATTATTAATCTGAGTATGTAAGCATATCAATGAATATGTGTACTTAGTGTAAATCAGTAATGAAAATATAAGACATTGAGCCTAATATTTTTATTTCAGAAGTATAGCAATAGAAGTGAGTTTGGCCTGCTTCAGTACAGTTTTGCATACATTTCTTTTTCTTTTTTAATTGGGATGCTAAAAGAATTTTTGGTACCTAAGAATTTTATTTTTCTGTAGTTTGAGGCAAGCTCAGTATTTATTTATTTACAATTTGATAATTGAGTAAGTGGACTGGTAAATATTCTCTTTTAAGCCATGATTCCAGCCCAATGAGCAGAAGGTGTGCAGGTCATTGTATTTTATTAATGAAGTGAAATACAAACAGTAGAAAAATGAAATGAAACGACAGAGTAAAGGAAACGAGCATATTTACATAGGACTTGTCGTATGTCATGAAAGCATAAGAACTACAGCATCTTTCAGGTAGTACATGTGTACGTAGATTTGAAAATCAAACATTTTTCAATGAGGGTGGCATACATTAAAAAAAAGCATCAGGTTTCTTCAAAACACATAAGATTGCTTCTTTGGCTAAGTGCTCCTTTAGTATACTATAAAAGAAGGCAGAATCTATTGTCTCCTCACCATAGGTGGAAGCTGATTCCAAGTTTCCAGGTCCAGTTTTGTTACTGCTGTTTCCTCTGTGGCTAATTTGAAATGAAAACAAACCAGGGTGATTAAATCATAGTGTTACTCTATAAGGGATTAGTATGATAGATTCTTAGAGCCTTTGATTTATAAAATCAGTTAAGAAGGCAGGACCTAATATGATTGGAGATGCTGAAGGCAGCAGTAGTACACATTTAAAAATGTGTTTGTAAGATGAGTTCAGTATGCACATACATTATCAGGAAGGACGATAATTGGCATGATAACTGGCTGGAACGAGAGCATCTACGATGGAGGAAGGAAAGACAGCTAGTTTTCAAGATATACCAAAATGGGGTCAAAGGTTGATCGTTAGCTAAGGACATGAAGATGGATGACCTGTTGTTTGGCAACTCAAAGTGAAAATAGTGGAGGATTCTCTTTTAGAGGAGACAGGCTTATGTTGAGGTCACATGCCATTTGGATAGACAGGGGATAGAGCACCCCTAAACTACCTGTGCCATGTTGCAGTAGTGTACCAAACCAAATGATGGGTCATTGGGTTCCATGAGGAAGTCAATTGGTTACTGGGCAAAAAGGAGGAAGTAGATGTCCTTAATATATCGAAGAAACTGATTTGACCATATACTGTGAAAGAGTCAGTGATGACTGGACCCTGCTGTAACAAAAAAAAAAAAAAAACAGCCTCAAGGGAAATACAGGACAGTGCAGGAGAATAAAGAAACAGTGGGAAGTGGGACTGTCTTGGATAGAGCAAAGAATGGATGAGTGCAAAGTGTCGTAGACACCTGACAAAAAAGGTCAAATGTGTGCTCCCTAATGTGACAATCCAATTGCCTGAGGGGAACAACAGCCTCAGCATTATGTGGGCAGGTTCTTGCAGCATGGTTACAGAATCCAGTATCATAATTGGGACAGGCTGAAGGATTGTGCACCCTGTGAGCAGAGTGGTACAGGGTGCAATCAGTAGATGCTAATTGAGTCCAGTGTATTACTAACTTTTCTGAATGGCAGTATTGCATTGTAGTCAGACTTGAAGCACTTAGCTCTCTATGTGTCGTAAAAACAACTATAGTAGCTGCTTGCAGCTGACATTTTAAATGGAACCAAGAGTTGTTTTGATTTTATAATGAAAGCACTTTAGCATTTTATATGTTTTTGTTATGGTTTAAAAAAGTTTTTTTCTCTCAACTCAGACCTAATAGAATTTTTTTCCTCCTCGACTTAGAGGTGTGGGTGGAGGGTGGCAGATTGGGGAATAGTACTGGGCATCATAATAGCTAGCTTTACCTTTGGTGGAATCTGTACATTCAGAACTGTAAACCCAAAAATACTTCAAAGATATAAGGGACAAAGATGATATGCAAGGCAAGAATGGGCAAGACTGAAGGAAATAAAGGGTCTTTACTTAAGTATTACAGCTAAAAAAGAAAAGTTTGAAAACTGGAATCTTAGCAAGAATAAGAACTAGGGTAGTGGTCCCTTGAGCTTTTCTAATGCTATTGGTGTTACCTCCTGTTTTTCTGTCTGTTGTTTTTCTCCAAGTATGTCCAAAATCTAAGGATGATATGAGCAGGGAATATATGCTGTGATATTCCAAACTGAACTGTTCTTGGGGTAGCATGCTTACCTAAGCATTTGTGCCATGTTTGCATTTGTAAGATAGACCTCTTGTAGTCCTCAGGTCAGGTAGAACAATAAGGACTGGCATAGCTCTTCACATTCCAAAATAGCTACTGGGATCACTATGCCACCTTACTTAGCAGTATTGCATTGGCAATAAACACCAGTGTAAAAACACGAAGCAAAAAGGTAGCCATCTGAAGAAGGAATCAATACTGCAGGCAGTGCATGGTGTTAAGCCCATCTTCCTGTAGTGCCAGGTCTCACATACAGGTAAAGCAGTTATTTATTTTAATGGAAACCTTTGAGGGGAGCAGATATCTCTGAAACTCTTTCTTACAGAACCACAGGCAAATCCAAAAATAATCAGGTACATTCTTAAAAATATTACACCCCTAAAGAGTTAGGGTTGACATAATGGTTAAGGTGTTTACCTCACATACACATGGTGCAAGGTTTAATTCTCACCTTTGGAAGAGAACTTACATAGGCTTAAAATAGCCCACAAGGGCAGCTAGCCTACTACTAACCAACAAACCTAAATAGTACTCTTAACTTCAGAATATGAATGGCACTTATTTTCCAAAGTAAACAAAGTCTATAACTTTAATTATTGTATTTACAGAGTAGAATACACCATTTTCTCAGCTATTAGAATGGAAATAGTATTAAAGGGAAAAATAAATGGTATTTATAGAGTAGAATGCACCATTTTCTCAACTATTAGAATGGAAGTAGTATTAAAGGGAAAATAAATAACCAGAGGAGAGGATCAGGAGGCAGTAGCTGGATTTTACAGTTTTAGATGTTTAGTTTATGATGGATGTGTAAGCTCTAAGTTTGACAGATATTAGCAGAGGGGTGTTGGGAAGGCAAAGCAAATCAAGGCAGGCTGTGCCTGCAAATGGTCTATTGTGATCGATGTACTACCCCGGTAAACAAACTAAGTATAGTATGGATTGTGACTAATCAACTACAAGACACACTTGGCAAAGCCAAAATGACTTTAAGTGGTCTTGAAGTTGAGATTAAAATGATTGCGTTTTCAATTAGCCTCAGAGCATGGAGGAGTTTGTTTCATGGTTTCATGACACACAGTGCAATCAGCTATAAACAAAGCTGTGTCAGAGACCAACAAGAACCGATCAGCATGTGAATGGAACCATCCATTTAGACAAGACACCCCATATAATAAATATACTAAGCATCATCCAGGACTCAGTAGTTACTTCTTTGTCAGAATTTTTTAAGCTGATACCTGTTTAGTGATTTTAGTCTTTTTAGGATTTTTTTTACATAACTCAATATGCTTAATTAAGACTTACAAGGATTTGTTTTATACACGTTATGCAGATTTTTATACAATGTCTTGTTATTTATTTTCATGTAAGTTTTCTTCATATATTACTTATGCAGACTGAGTGTGCTGTTTAAACTAATGATTTTATTCTAATGTTTTTGGATGAAGAGTCTGGGTGAGCACTTAAGAGTAAAGCCACTTAAAAATAAATATCTTACATCATACAAATAGAAAGTAAAATGTTAACAATACCTGTGACTAATATAAAAGTTAAGCATGGACCTCTGTCATGGTCCAAATACACAGTCTCGAAAATGTGAAACTAGAGTAAACTCTTGAATGATCTCTTTGGTTCATTCACCCAAAACATTGTTCCAAAGGAATGGGACAAGATAGGAAGAAAATGCTTAGCCCAATGTTTCCTTTGTAGTCTGGAGAGCAACCAACAGCTCACCCCAATGATTTTGATGGGGTTAATCGCACTATAGTAGTCATAGAGGAGCATTGACATATGCTGGCCAGCCTAAATCATATTTCTCTCATGGGGAGTTTTTGTCGTTTAATTAATGACAGTGACAAGGTACAATATACCCAGTGTGGGGAGAAAGGGCATACATCAAGAGGGTGAAGGTAGGTTGTGTAATAAAGGGACACTTTTGGATAAATTGCCTAGAGTAAGCAGTAAATAATGAAAAAGAAAGGAAAGGGAAGAAAATATGCATGAGGAAGGACAAGAGGCTGTAAGAAAGGGTGAACTGGGTGAAGAAGAAACTGAAGAAGAAAAAAAATATGGAGGAGAAAAATTAGAAGAGAGAGCACATACAGGAATAGAGTTCAGGAGAAAAGATTGGCACTACATTTTTTCAAAGTTCTAGCTAGTGAAAAATCTCATTTTGAGGATCAGTGATTATTTGTACATAATCCCAAGAAAATGTTAAATTTGGGAAGGAATAAAAATAAGAAAACAAAAATGTTACAATATTTCTTCTAAACTTAAAGAGAATGAAAAGCAACAACTTTAGAGCACTTTCAGTGAACGACAAGGGTATTACTAACATTGTAAGAAGAACAGAGATACTGGAATGGTGTTCTTACTGTGGTGTGGATGCTATTCTGGTAGAACATGTAAGATTCCTGACAAGTGAAGAAAGACTGCAAACAGAAAAATTGTGGGGTGGAAAGTGAACGTTGTTGTGAAGTGGCTGTGTTGAGTAAAAAATGTGAAAATACCGGATGTAGCATCAGTAAGTATGGGAAGATTAACTGTTGTGGAACTGAGGCGGGGAGAACATGTTTATAGAATTACAGATTTGTATGCTTAATTAACTAACAAGGAAAGACAATCTGTTTCATCAAATATAGGACTGTTTTGTGGTTAACATGAAAATTGTAATTGGAGGGGACTTTAATTGTGATTTAAGAGGAAGATGTTAAAAGACAGGGAAAGGTAAAAAAATACAAGAGGTAATACAATGTGGTAAATTAGCTCTGGGGAGCAAAAGTCAATAGACCTATAGAGGGGAATCCCTTGAATCTGAAATTGATTACTTTATATTATTCGAAGTCTTGGAAGTAGCAGATGGTGATACAGTTGTGACAGTTTTTTTTTCAGACCATTTAGCAATATTGATGGAGGTGATGGAAGAAAGAGAGTATATTAAAATAGGAAAGGGAATAAAAAATAAATGAGAAATTATGGGATGAAATTGGACAGTGGGAAATATTGCAGTTATGGAAGGATCATATAACACATAACAACTGGTCTGATTAATGAAATGAATTTAAAAAGAAATATAAAATGTGTTTTCTTCAATGGCAGGATGATATAAAAAGGAAGAGAAAGATAATTATGGAAACATAAATGTATTAGAACATTTAGAGAATAATGCAATAGAATATTATGATATGGAAACATAAATATATAAAAGGAAAAAAATAAGGCATTACTTTTCAGGCAGAAATATTTATAAGAGAGAATGGAGGCTGTATCTATATATCTGTATAAAACAGTATAGCAGGATATTAGTACAATGAGGGAAATGAGAAATGTAAAAGGAGCGTTAAAAACAACACAAGACCAAATTCTGAGTATTATGACACATCACGTTGAAAATATGTGTACGAGTAAAAATATGGAAATAAAAGAGAATGGAAAGTAAAACAAATTCAGAACGAGTCAAAGAAGAAGCTGAAAAAATATATTACTATTAGAGAATTTGATGAATTACTTAGGAAATTTAATGCTGATTCGGTATCAGGACTATATGATATAGTGTATGGAATGTACAAGAAATTAATAGATTGGCAAAGACCATATATTGTAATGAATGAAAGGTTAAAGGAAGGGTTTGTTTATGAAGAGTTATGTAGGGTAATACTAAAATTTATATGAAAGACAGATGTGAAGAATTAAATTTAAAAAATGGAGACCCATCACTCTAAACGACACAGATTATAAACTTTTATGGTAATAATACAGAGGAGAATGGAGGGAAAGATGAGGGATATTATGGAAGAAAGTATATATGGTATAAAAGGGAAGAGATGTAAAGAACTGTTACCAGTTGTGCGAGACACTGTGGATGATATTATAAATTAAAGGGATCATGTGCCACTTATGGCAGGTGATATTAGCAAGGCATTTAATACAGAAGGACATGATGTTTTATATCATGTTATGGAGAAATATGGAATAGATAATAGAATTAGGAGAATATGTATATCAAAATAATAGAATGAGAGTGTTAGTAAACGAGTGCTGAGTAAAGAAATATACATGAAGTGAGGTATAAGACAAGGATGTCCCACAAGTGGCATATTGTTTGCATCAGAAATGAATGCAATAGAGAGTGAAGTAGATTCTAAAATGAAAGTTGATAGCTATGTAATGCAAAAGGAGGTGGTGATTCCAGTAGGTTTGATATACGTAGATGATATAGTTGTAGTTGCTGAGAACAAAATATAGGTTCATAGGAGATTACTAGGCTAACGGCTTAAGAGCCCTTACAAGCCTAGGACAAGGAACGTGCTAGTTTGCCTGAATGGATGTTTAAAAAATCAGAATAACCTTGAATAAAGGAAAAAGTAACAATTTGGATGATGTGATTAAAATTGGAGGTGTGTATTTTTCATTAAATGAAGTGTCTTTGGTAGGAATAAAATCTGGGAAAATGATGTAGTTGTGAAACAATGGGAGGGTTTCATAAAAGAAATGAAAGTAAGACATCTTTTGTGGAGGATGTATAGATTAACATTCAAGAAAATGGTTTATCTAGTGAAGTTAGTATTAATGGGAAAAATAAGATATATGTCAAATGGTATATGAGCCCAGAAAAATATGAAAAGGAAATCGTGCAATTGGTGTTTTCTTCCATATTGTTCTCCGTATTAAACTCGGTGAAAATATGGGTGCTATATATGAGTATATTCTGCTTCTTTAAACTTGTGTAGAGTAGTAAAGTGGGTAAAGGAAGAAAATGTAATAGTGAGAATGTTTAAATATAAGTACTAAAAATTCTGTGAGATAATAAGAGTAAAAGAATATGTAAATTAAAAAAATTAAAACTTATCAAGAAAAAAAAATAGTACCATGGAAAATAAAAATGAATGATATATAGGACGATAAGACTGTAGAGAAACAAAATTGTTATGTAAATCCATGGGAAAATTTACCAGGTGAAATGATTAAAACCAATAAAATAATGAAAAGTGGTGTACCAATATAGCAGAGTGGCAGGATTTCCTGTGGAGACTGGTAATAAATAAAAGGGAATATACCGTATTTAAAAAGTTGGAAGAGTGTTTTTATTTTGTGGTGAGGAAGAGATAGCAGAATGTGTTTTTTTTTTTTTTTTTGGTTTTGTTTTTTAATTTAAAAGAGTAGTCAAACTTTGGAAGAAGTCTGAAGAATTTTTTTGAGAATATTAATGACATCCATAATATAGGTATGATTAAGATTAAGTATGGAAATTATTATAAGAATAAGAAAGAATATATGAAAAGGGTAGATGAGAACTTATTTTATGTAAGATAGGTTATTTGAATGAAAGACTGACTAACATTTTGTTTAATGTAAAATGGATTTTGTCAGATATACTGCTAAAAATCAGATTATTGTGGGAGGAGAGTGGGTCAGTAAAGGAAGAATAACAATGAGGATGTTATTAGAAAATGATAAATAGTAAAAAAATACAAATGTATATTTATGTGCCTGTTAAAAATTTGCAAATATATAAATAATGTTTCTTCATCTTCTTCTTTGCGGTGTTAAATAAAGGACCCCAAGAGGTGCCATGGGATATTTTACATCCACCTGAGCTACCACCAGCAGATGGGGCCTAGATTTAGCATCTCATCCAAAGGAAGGCACAGTCAAGAGTGAAGCAGCTCCCCCCTCCCCTCTTATGCGTATGGCATGAGCTTTGTTGCATGTGGCTGGGGAGTCTGTTACAAAGCAAAGGTATCCTTTGTGAGATATACCTGTCCCTCCAAATCATTCTGTTGATGTTGCAGAAAGGATTAGATTCCTAGACCAAGTATTTCTGATGCCATATGACTTGCTGATGTGCAGTAAATCCATCACTGCTGGGTCAAATAATTTCTTGTATGCTAGACACAGTTCAGTTCTTAGAAGTCTGAAGGAGAGTAGTGACATGTCTTTGACTCAGTCCATGTAAGAAATGTTCTTTAGGCCTTGTAATGTTTTATTAAGGTATCTTTGTGGTCATTCCAGTTGTTGCATGAGTCTGAACAGATGCATTCATAAGGGGGCATTGTATACCATGAAGGGCTGAGTAAAGGAGGATGATGACATCCCTAAATCTAGAGACAATCCATTTGTTTATAAGCTGTGCAATATAGACAGATTTTCTTACAACAATGGATATGTGTAGGACAAAAGTTAGATCATTGTGCATATCAGTTCCAAATCCCAAACAAGTGGGTCAACTATTAGGGGCATATAGTTAATGTGTTACTTCCCTGCACTCGAGCACTTCTCAAAGGATACATTCATTATTTTTTTTGGCAGTTAGTTTCAGTCCATGATTTTGGCATCAGTTATTTATTAAAGACAAACCTTCCTGCAGGATGGCTGAGTCATTTGGGTATTCAATGACTGCTACAAGCTTGTGATAATCTGCAAACTTAGTCAGCCAGAGCCCTTTAATACTGGTTTTACTTCAGAAAAGTAGATGCCAAATAGGACAGGTCCCAGCACAGAACCCAGGGGGATACCACTGGTGATTGGTCTCTTTGAACACGTAACTTCCCCTACTTTAATTTCTTTCATCCTATCTGTGAGCCTATTGGCAATCCAGTAGGAGAAACGGAGGTTAATTCCTTCCTACTATGCCAAAGTGGAGTATTATGTCAAAAGCTTTAGCCAGGTCAATATATCAGGTATGTTCCATTTTAACTTCATACATTGCTTAGATGACCTTTTCAAAAACATCTACTAGGTTGATTAAGCATGACCTGCCCTTGTCAAATCCAAACTTAGACGAGTTCACTATTTGGAGGTTCCCTATGTCCTAATGGATAAGTTCCTTGAGAAGTTTTTCCATGGCTTTGCATATGTGACTGGTCAGACTTACGAGTTTGTAATTGCTTGGGTCTGTGGAAGGTTCTCCCTTATGTAGAAGAATGACTGTAGCTGTTCTCCATTCACTTGGCAAAAAACTGGTATGGAGGCTGAGACTGAACAGGGGTGTGGCTAAATCGGTGTTCATGCTATTTAAGATGCATCCAGGAATATTGTCAGGACCCATCGATGCAGTAGTTTTAGCTTTAGATAGCATTTGTAAGGACTTGGTCTTGTGTGATTATTGGTGGCAAGTCAGTTTCAGGTATATCTTGAGGAACAGATGGAGAGGAGATGGGGTTAAAGTTAGAGCTAAATTTATCAGCTAGTAGGTCAGCCATATCTTCAGCCTCAGTTTATGGAACACCATTTTTAATCAAATCAGCATATTACTGCATTTTGCTTTTGAGATTATGAACATAACTAAAAATGCCTTGTGATTGTCTTTGACCTGGGTAGCTATTTTAGTATGAAACTTGGCTTTGCCAAATTTTATTAAGCTCCTGAGTTATTTGTTTATTTCAGTGACAAGGGCTCTGACAGTCTGGGAAATAGTCTTTATACGTTTGGGCAAAATTATTTTCTTTTTATTATAAAACTTGTTGACATTGTGGTTCCACTATGTGGGTTTGTTTCTGGGGTTTTCCCTGCTCTTGTTCCTATGAGGCATTGCAGCATCTGTGCATCTGTTTAAATGCTGGTATAGTGTGGTGATGTACATTTCTGCTTATTCGGTGGCATTAGCTGGGTTTGGGGAGATTTGAAGCCTGCCACTGTATCACTCAGGAGTAGGTAGTTAGTCTTAAAAAAGTTCTAAATTTACCTTGGGTGGAAGGGATCTCTGATTTCAGTTTTGTTTCAGAGGTGACTGTCTTATGGTCAGATCTAACAAGTGACGAAGATATGCAAGGTATGGTACAAGATGCTCCAGGATTAGTAAGGACAAGATTCAAAGATGTTATTCCTCTTAATGGGTGCTATGACTAATTGTTCTCATACATTCATATTAACAAAGTCCAGAAATATCTGTGCTTGTAAACTAGTGGTGGTGTAGGTTTCCCAGTCAGTAGTTGGATAGTTTAGATCACCTAGGAACACATATTGGGTTTAATGCTGAGTTATTCTGTTTCCTGTAGATAGGCATTGTAGCTATTCTATGTCACACAGGGAGTTAACTAATATATGGCACTGGACCTTTCTGATGGTTATTTGGATATGGAGAAGCTCTACTGCATCATGCTGCTTTACCAGTCTTGATGTTAGTCTCTTCTGGACGTAGATTGAGACACCTCCACTTTTACCCTCCTATGCAGACAAATATTGGAGCACCATTCAATGGCACAAAAAACTAAACCAATTATTTAAGTCAGCTGATTTTTGTTCATATCGCAGCATCATCCTTGCAGGAGGTAGAATGCTATTCAATGTTATGCTCCTACCTGCCTTGCACAGATAGTCTGAGAGCTCCGTCATGTCTCCATATAATCAAGGGTGGTACACCTCAAATCATTGACACCATCATGAGCTATGCCAGAGTCTTGCTGGAAGTTGTTGTTCAAGGACTTGAGTGCATGCGTGTTCTGATAGATCCCGGTGCCAGACAAGCAATTAACTGTCACTCAATCCTTGTTCAGCCTGAGGAACAGCTGTTATGTCTTTCTGTGGCATCATCTATAACAAGAATATTTGGTTAGGTCAATGCTTGCCTTACAAGCTCAGCACCTCTTACTTTGGGACTCCTTGCACTATATGAGAAGGTAGGCTTAACTTGCTGAATGTGCTTTGTGCTTGTGTTGTGTCTTGGAGGTCTTTGAGGTGTAGGCATGTTTATCTTTAAAACCTCAGCATATAATGTATTTGTATTTTGATGGCCTTGGAGAGGTGTGATGTACTGTATATACTGCAGATGATTTTGGTGTCTGAGTTACTGTATGTCAGATTTTTAGCTCCAAGGATATTATATATGTACTTATCTCATACACTGTGCAATGATGTTTGAGTAATACATGAGCATCAGACAGCATGTGACAAATCTTACACTGTTTCAATATACCTATCTCAATCAGGCTGGCTACAGAAAGACGTTGTGTGGAAGTCCCAGTCCATGATACTCACAGGAATGACTCTAGGTGCAGGAGATATGTTTTAGGATAATGTTCGAATGGACTTCCTACTGATTATTTAAAGTTTGTTAAAAAAACAACTAGCCTGCAAACCTTCTTCTCTTTTCCAGCAAGATACAGTAAACTAATTATAGCAAAAAAAACAAAAAACATTAATTTAATTTGTTCTTTTCTTGAAAAAAAAACTCTGTGTACTGTGATTTTTCTGGTCAACATTTTTTTGTTTCATTAATTTAATAATAGGATCAGTGCAAGCTGGTATCAGCACACTCAGTATTTAACAAGTTTATCATTTCTTTTAGCCTGGTGAGTAGTTTAAGGGGAGAGACTTTGCAAAATGATATTTATGTGCTTATTGTCAACAGTAAATAAATGGGGACAGGGAGACAATTATGTTGTTAAAGTATCATATGGGGCAGGCAACAACAGATACACTTTGTTTATGAACACAACTACAACAGGGTGAATTACAGGGAAAAACAATTAGACCCTTAACTGTACTCTGACTGGCCTGGAATTGCCATAATGCAAGGACTAGTCCTGAAATAGCCTGACATGGAATTGCCATAATGCAAAGACTAGTCCTGAACTAGCCTAACATGCACCCAGTACATAAGAATGAAACTGGGGTTTAATATTATAGCAATAACCCACGCCTGGGTGTGGGTAATGCTGGATTTACCCACGGTTGGCGTGGTTTGGTACCAAACAAAGACAACCGTGGGTAAATCCCGCATTACCACACCCAGAAGTGGGTTATTGCTATTATTATGACATTATTTAAGAAGAAACAATTACTTTTCTTAAATAATGGCATTGTATAATGCCTCTTTGCTGCCCTTCCGGCTGTCTGGCATCCGTGGCAGTTCTGATGTACTGCGATGCCTACACAGTACATCAGAGTTGTGGCCAAAAGCAACGGAGAAAGCAAGATCTCCGTTGCTTTTTATTCGCTATGTTAAATGGGTTTAACATGGCGAGACAGCTTTAAAATAAGCAACGGAGATGTCCGTTTTATTTTAAAGCTGTCTCGCCATGTTAAACCCATTTAACATAGCGAACAGTAAACGAGATCTTGCTTTCTCCATTGCTTTAAAAACCTGTCTCGCTATGTTAAATGGGTTTAACATAGCGAGACAGCTTTAAAATAAGCAATGGTCCGTTGCTTATTTTAAAGCTGTCTCGCTATGTTAAACCCATTTAACATAGCAGACAGTTTAAAAAGCAATGGAGAAAGCAAGATCTCCATTGCTTTTTACACACTGTGTCGCTATGTTAAAGGAGTTTAACATAGCGAGACAGCTTTAAAAAAAGCAACGGAGATCTCCGTTACTTTTTTTAAACCTGTGTCGCTATGTTAAACTCTTTTAACATAGCGAGACAGTGTTTTAAAAAAAGACATACTAATGGAAAAAGTCCATGCGACCGGACCTTTTCCCATTAGTATAAGTCGATTTACAACGTGCACGCTGGCCAATCAGCGTGCACGTTTTGGAATATTAATGGGGGTCATAGTATAATAACAGTTAGACTACTTATAAAGCAAAATGCACAGTGACTATCTACTGGAATTATTAATATAGGTTTAAAGACTTTAGCTAAAGTAGATTCAGACTGTTAAAATAAATTTAAAAACAGTTCAAGAAATGACAAAATTTATCTTTATCTCCATGTAATTTATCACACCCCTGTGTGTGTGTGTGTGTGTGTGTGTGTGTGTGTGTGTGTGTGTGTGTCTCATAAACACAGACACACATACCACAGAAACATACAAAACA
The DNA here is from genome assembly GCF_019279795.1 of Protopterus annectens. Lineage (NCBI taxonomy): Eukaryota > Metazoa > Chordata > Ceratodontiformes > Protopteridae > Protopterus > Protopterus annectens. The sequence goes on from NC_056729.1 coordinate 800,604,796, forward strand.
CACAAACACACACACACACACACACACACACACACACACACACACACACACACACACACAAATACAAAACTTCACTAGAATTACTTACTGTTTTAGTATTCTGATAACATAAACAAATATGTTTCTTCTAAGGATCCTTTTGCAAATGCATTTGATAATTCCCATGATTCCCTCGAGTATTGTTATATTTTTAGTATGCCAAACCATAATATACTACTCAGGCAAGCTCCTCGTGATCCTGCAGAGTGGTCCTAGCTACAGAGAACTCAGAAAAGTGACTACTTTCTGGATTTAAGTATCTTTGCTGTTTTTTAGCTTGGAATAGCTTCTCTAGCTTACCCTAAACAAGCTTAAACTGTTTTTTTAGCTGTTTGCTGCATTATTTTAATATCTGCACTTAAAGTTACATTTTAGTCGAATTTGATCGAAAGTTTGTTTGTTTGTTTGTTTAATTTAACTGTTGAGGCTGCCCACTAAAGTGTGCTAGCCTGTGTAACTGATTTATTACTGTCTCTGCATTTTCTGTGTGTTTCTATCTAAAAACAAAACAAAAAATAATCCTTGTTTTCCCGCCTCTCCACGACTAGTTTAGACCAGTTTACAGGCATTGCTGTATTCTGGGCTGTGGTGTAGTTCCTGTGTTGTCCATTACCTTACTTGGATAGAAGGAAGTTTGTTTGCTCACCAGTGGGAGTGGGGAGCCTTGAGCAGCCTACCTGTCCCTGTAGGAAGTGACCTCAGCACAAGAGCTGTAGTAATTGGTTGTTTTGGACCATTTCTAGCTCTTTTGAAGTTCCCTGTTTAAAATCCGCCTCTGGGCGTTTTTTCTGGCTATACTACTCAGACAAGCTCCTCGTGGTCCTGCAGAGTGGTCCTAGCTACAGAGAACTCAGAAAAGTGACTACTTTCTGGATTTAAGTATCTTTGCTGTTTTTACTTGGAATAGCTTCTCTAGCTTACCCTAAACAAGCTTAAACTGTTTTTAGCTGTTTGCTGCATTATTTTAATATCTGCACTTAAAGTTACATTTTAGTCGAATTTGATCGAAAGTTTGTTTGTTTGTTTGTTTAATTTAACTGTTGAGGCTGCCCACTAAAGTGTGCTAGCCTGTGTAACTGATTTATTACTGTCTCTGCATTTTCTGTGTGTTTCTATCTAAAAACAAAAAAACCCCAAAAAATAGTCCTTGTTTTCCCGCCTCTCCTTGACTAGTTTAGACCAATTTATATTCATTGCTGAATTCTGGGCTGTGGTGTAGTTCCTGTGTTGTCCATTACCTTACTTGGATAGAAGGAAGTTTCTTGCTCACCAGTTGGAGTGGGGAGCCTTGAGCAGCCTACCTGTCCCTGTAGGAAGTGACCTCAGCACAAGAGCTGTAGTAATTAGTTGTTTTGGACCATTTCTAGCTCTTTTGAAATTCCCTGTTTAAAATCCGCCTCTGGGCGTTTTTTCTGGCTATACTACTCAGACAAGCTCCTCGTGGTCCTGCAGAGTGGTCCTAGCTACAGAGAACTCAGAAAAGCGACTACTTTCTGGATTTAAGTATCTTTGCTGTTTTTTTACTTGGAATAGCTTCTCTAGCTTACTCTAAACAAGCTTAAACTGTTTTTTAGCTGTTTGCTGCATTATTTTAATATCTGCACTTAAAGTTACATTTTAGTCAAATTTGATCGAAAGTTTGTTTGTTTGTTTGTTTAATTTAACTGTTGAGGCTGCCCACTAAAGTGTGCTAGCCTGTGTAACTGATTTATTACTGTCTCTGCATTTTCTGTGTGTTTCTATCTAAAAACAAAACAAAAAAAAAATCCTTGTTTTCCCGCCTCTCCTCGACTAGTTTAGACCAGTTTACAGGCATTGCTGTATTCTGGGCTGTGGTGTAGTTCCTGTGTTGTCCATTACCTTACTTGGATAGAAGGAAGTTTCTTTGCTCACCAGTGGGAGTGGGGAGCCTTGAGCAGCCTACCTGTCCCTGTAGGAAGTGACCTCAGCACAAGAGCTGTAGTAATTGGTTGTTTTGGACCATTTCTAGCTCTTTTGAAGTTCCCTGTTTAAAATCCGCCTCTGGGCATTTTTTTCTGGCTATACTACTCAGACAAGCTCCTCGTTGTCCTGCAAAGTGGTCCTAGCTACAGAGAACTCAGAAAAGCGACTACTTTCTGGATTTAAGTATCTTTGCTGTTTTTTTCTTGGAATAGCTTCTCTAGCTTACCCTAAACAAGCTTAAACTGTTTTTTAGCTGTTTGCTGCATTATTTTAATATCTGCACTTAAAGTTACATTTTAGTCGAATTTGATCGAAAGTTTGTTTGTTTGTTTAATTTAACTGTTGAGGCTGCCCACTAAAGTGTGCTAGCCTGTGTAACTGATTTATTACTGTCTCTGCATTTTCTGTGTGTTTCTATCTAAAAACAAAAAAAAAAAAAATAATCCTTGTTTTCCGCCTCTCCTCGACTAGTTTAGACAAGTTTACAGGCATTGCTGTATTATGGGCTGTGGTGTAGTTCCTGTGTTGTCCATTACCTTACTTGGATAGAGGGAAGTTTCTTTGCTCACCAGTGGGAGTGGGGAGCCTTGAGCAGCTTACCTGTCCCTGTAGGAAGTGACCTCAGCACAAGAGCTGTAGTAATTGGTTGTTTTGGACCATTTCTAGCTCTTTTGAAGTTCCCTGTTTAAAATCTGCCTCTGGGCATTTTTTTCTGGCTATACTACTCAGACAAGCTCCTCGTGGTCCTGCAGAGTAGTCCTAGCTACACAGAACTCTGGAAAGCGACTACTTTCTGGATTTAAGTATCTTTGCTGTTTTTTTACTTGGCATAGCTTCTCTAGCTTACCCTAAACAAGCTTAAACTGTTTTTTAGCTGTTTGCTGCATTATTTTAATATCTGCACTTAAAGTAACATTTTAGTCGAATTTGATCGAAAGTTTTTTTTGTTTGTTTGTTTAATTTAACTGTTGAGGCTGCCCACTAAAGTGTGCTTGCCTGTGTAACTGATTTATTACTTTCTCTGCATTTTCTGTGTGTTCCCTGTTTAAAATCCGCGTTCGCATGACTTTGCGCAGTTGTGCACATAGCGCAGCGCCGGTTAAACAAGGTTAAACTTCTTCTGGCTCCGCCAAGTCTGCTCTTCAAATTTTCCCTTAAGGAAGCTCTACTCTTAGTATAATCTGACTACTCGCTATATTATAAGCCTAGCACTTGTTCTCAAAACTTCTCTACTAAGTAAGCACTCTCGTACTAAGTAAGCACTACATCCATCTACCACCCCTGTGAATATCCACTTCCCTTAAAGGCACAGCACTCCCTTATACTGTTCTAACATGTCGAGTGGTAGATTTCTGGCATCCACTCCAGTTCAGCTGGTAAATCTGGGTATCTTGAGACAATGCTACAATTGTCTCATGTACACAGACAACCCTGTCCTCCTCCCAACAAACACAAATACATGTGAGAGATGCAACTATATAGCCAAACTGTAGGCTGAACTTTCTCAACTCAGGGCTGGCACGACCACACACACAACAAACCCAGTCCCACATAGACCTACCACAACTGCAAACCAAACACATAAAAACACAACGACATACTCGGAGGCTCTAATAAAAAACTTACCAAAACAACAGAGGCTCCCAAAGCAGGCATCCAAAAACCCACCACCTCAAAACAAAACACATGCAACACATACTTCAATAAATCAGTGTGTCAATCAATCACAGCCCTTAAGGCCAAACACCATGCCTGATACACTAGTAATAGGTGACTCTATAGTCAGACATACTGATGTCCCACTTATCAGGCTGAACAAGGAGAGGGTGACTGTTAGCTGCCTATCGGGAGCTAGGATCCGCCACATAACACACGCACTCAGGTCACTCCAAAGCAAGTACAAATATAACTCCATCATTGTCCATGCTGGCGTGAATGACCTGAGATGTACCTCCCTGGACTACATGAAAAGAGACATAGAGGAGCTCTCTGATTATGTAGCCCAGGCTGGTATGACTCTGACCCTGAGCAGCATCTTGCCCTCACCAAGAATGATGCCACAATACAAAGACAAGATGATCAGCTTTAATAATTGGCTCAAGTACTGGTGTCATTCTAAGGGGATCCAATGTCTGTCTGCCTGGGATGACATGTTGGACAAGCCACGCTGCTTTGCAAGGGACGGCTTGCACCTGTCACCACTGGGCTTCCGGATATTGGCTAAGGCTCTTGCCACCCCCATAGTGGCTTTTTTAGGCAAGGTTCAAAAAACAAACCCACCTCCTTAGAAAACAAAAATGGAAAAAAACTAAGGGTAATGCTGCTCAACGCCAGAAGTCTAAATCTCAAGATGCAGGCTCTCAATGCACTCCTTAGTATGGAGAACATCGACGTCTGTGCAGTAACTGAAACCTGGTTCAAGGCTCCTGAGAGCACCGCAGTGCTACCAGGCTATACCTCGTATCATGCTTTTCGGCCCCAAAACCCGGGCCGAGCCACAAAGGGAGGGGGAGTGTCCATATTCATCAAGGACACCCACACCTTCAGGTTAGTAGCAACACATGAAGCATCGGAGACCATACAGGTTCAACTAACCATAGGAAAAACTGCTATACAAATGGTAGCATGTTACAGACCACCCTCCCAATCTCAGGAACCCCACTCAGCCTTCCTGAAGACATTGGAGTATATGAATGTATCACAAAATACCATCATACTGGGAGACTTCAACTACCCAAACATAGATTGGTTACATTATTCTAGCCCTAACACCCTAGCTCAAAGGTTCCTGGAATTCATAAATTCAAATGCACTGGAACAACTAGTCACCTCTCTCACTAGGGGAGATAATATACTAGACCTGATCATCACAAACATGGGGACAAAATGGTCCACACCGGAGGTATACCCCTCACTAGTGAGATCTGACCACAAACTAATCACCATGGATATACATATGCCACCTCCACCCCCAGCACAAAAGACCACAGTGAAAAACTTCTCAAAAGCAGACTTCACTCTTGTTAAGACTGAGATGGTATCCTTTAAGCCCACTGGGCCAGTGGATACCACATCCCGCAATGCCGAATCCTTCACAAATGCTTTCTATGGACATCTCCAAGAATGCATGGATCATGCAATCCCAAATAAATCCAAGTCCCTCTGCACCAAAGGCAAGCGTCCTGTCTGGTGGACCTCAGCCATTAACAAATTGTATAACAAAAGAAGGAAGCTACAGCACGACAGAGCAAAATCCCATAAAGGGAAGACATCTCTGATCAACACTAGCAGAAAACTATGTTCTCTTATAAAAACATCCAAGGCCAACTTTGAGAGAAAAATCGCTAAGGACACTAAAGATAACCACAAAGCCTTCTTTAGCTATGTTAGAAACCTGGGCAGAAACCCTCAGATATGCTCAGAGTTAGTTCACAACAACAAAAAATACACTGAACCCACAGATATTGCCAACATTCTGGCTGACAAGTTCAGTGTAAATTTCTCCCCTCCCTCACCCCCAAAAGATGAAATACTTATCCCAGCTGAAAGTAATCTCCCTGTCATCTCAGATGTCCAAGTGAGATCCGCCCTCAACAAAGCTAAAAATACAGCATTAATGCGACCTGACGGTATCCCGGGTTGCGTGCTACGTGAACTCCAAGAGGAGCTAAACCCGCACATAAAATTGCTATTTAACCTTAGCTTTACTACAGGATATGTACCTGAACACTGGCGTACAGCAACAGTGGTCCCACTCCACAAAGGGGGTACCTCTACAGACCCTGGGAACTACCACCCCATAAGCTTAACCAGCCTGGTCTGCAAAGCTATGGAAAGAATCATTATGGAACTCATAAACAGAGACATTGGGGACCTACAGACACTTGATCCCACCCAGTTTGGCTTTGTAAAGGGCAGATCTTGCCTTTTGAACCTTGTTGACTTTTTTGAAACAGTCACTAGAGCCATTGATGAGGGCAAAGCAGTCCATACAGCCTACCTGGACTTGGCTAAGGCCTTTGGCACAATACCCCACTCAGGCATCATAGATAAGCTCAACAGCTTAAACGTAAACCCTTATGTCACCAGATGGGTTGCAAACTGGCTAAAGGACAGAACCCATAAAGTTAAAATCGCTGGAGCAATGTCAGACTCAAAGCCAGTCACAAGTGGTGTCCCACAGGGATCTGTCCTGGGACCCCTCTTGTTCGGCATTTATTTCTCAGATGTTAAAGCAAACATGGGAGGGTTGTGGCTGACAAAGTTCGCAGATGACTGCAAACTAGGTGCCATAGTTGATACACCAGTGGACACATACAGCCTACAAAAAGGCCTCACAGAAACGGACAACTGGTGCCGGAGTCATGGCCTTAAACTAAATGCCAAAAAATGTATAGTCATCCCCTTTGGGAAAAACAAAGTACCCACAAATTATCACATAGACAGCAACCCACTGAGTATGAAAAAAGTAATCAGAGACCTAGGGACCCAAGTCGACAGCGACCTCTCATTTGATACCCACGTTGCCAAAGTGGTTAGAAAAACATTCTACCTTGCACACCTTATCATGAAGGGATTCACATCCAGATCCAAGGATGTAATTGTACCCCTATACTCCTCCCTCATCAGACCCATGATTGAGTACAATGCCCCATGTGATATGTACCTCACCCGGCATTTTCAACAGCTGGAGAGACCACAAAAGTACCTCACCAAGAGGATCAAGGGTCTCCAACATATGTTTTATTCTGCCAGACTAACGAAACTCCAGCACTATTCAGTAGCATACCACCTGCTCAGAGGTGATCTCTGCCTGACGTACAAGGCCATGTCCAATCAGGAACTGATGGACATGCTCCACCTCAAAAAATCCAAATCCATCAGAACCACGAGAGCTAAAGACTTAAACCTCGGCATAAGTATGAATAGGACATGCTGGAGGGATAGATTCATAACCCAGAGGCTTCCCATGCTCTGGAACAAGATCCCAGTTAATGTTAGGCAGAGCCCCTCACTGACTCTCTTCAAGAGAAATCTTGATGAGTGGATGGGAGATCGTAAGTTTACCCCAGAGGTCACATCTGTGTTACTACTAGACAGGGGCACAGTAAACTAATTCTATTATATAAGGGGACCTTCACTGTGTCACTACTAGTCAGAGGCACAGTATTCTAAATCTATTCTGTGCATTTTATGTACCATTTCATGGGGTGGCGAAAGCCACATCACTATGGCTAGGCTTACAAATGCCCCAGGGCAGATAGCCTAGTACTAAACTATGAAACTATGAAACTATAGCTTCAGGTTTTGAAGTGCCACACTCATTTAAAAGTCAGTTATATTTTTAGCAAACTTTTTTGCATTTATATACCAGTTTTAATTTAGTATAGAAAGGATACATAAAACATGTATAAAGTTTTTTTCAGGAATACCACTTCAGCACAATTACTCCAAAATATTATGTTAGTATCTTATCTAGCCATTTTATATTTGGAAGTGGATGATGCCAAACCTATGTCCCTCTTTACCTACCTTGTTTCTCACAGCAAAAAAAAAGTTTTGGCTGAGAGGTTAAGGGCGCAATTATCCCCTTAAAAGGATAACAAAAAGCAATGTAACTATATGTAGTTGTGACAGTGATGACAAACACCCAATACAATAAACTGTCACAAACATTTCTAGATTTAAATTTTTCCCACAGAATAAAATCATTGTACAATTAACATGATATTCTCTGTCCATCTTTAATATAGTCTCACCCACTCCTGCTTATTTCATGTAGATATCTGCATTATTTATATTTACACTATAATGTTTAGTAGGTCTGCTTCAGTAATGGCAGGTTTTTGGAAAAAAGAAGGCATTATACGTATAGTAAGGAAAAAAAATAAAATTGTGATGAACATTAGCATCAGATGGAAGTCCACCACTAAACTGCAACAGTATTTTTTTCGTAAATGTGAACTTGTCCAGTTTAAACAAGTACACAATAAACCTTTAGCCAGACCAAGCAAATCTCAATAAACCCACCCGACCCTAATTACTGCACTTTCTCCTTATCCACTTGTTTGTTGCAGTTTTATCAATATTCTTTAAACAGAATTTTACCTTTTGCCATATAATTCTGGAGAAAGGGCACTAAAGTAATTGCTTTATCTCTCACATTGTTTTTCAGACAAGATGATAGTGATGTTCTTGAAAGAATAAAACAGTATGAGTTGCTGTGAGCATTAATATTAGATGAAGGTTCAGCCTAAGACTACAGCTGTAAGTTACTTTTATGAATTCATTTCTAAAGTTCAGATAAGGGTTCTATCTAATCAGTTTGCCCTGAAGAAACATTCATCCATTTCAGATAATTCCATTTCATTCAGTTTTTAAGTCCTACACTACATTTAGTGCTCCATTTACACATACACATGTTCATATGTGGAATACAAAAAATGACACAGCAACACTTTTTTTCATTTGTATCAACCTTTAAATCCTTTTAGCATTTCTAATCATATAGCTTTCTTTGAGCTAGATTCCTTAATTCAATTCCTTAGAAATACAAATGCTTTAATGCTTTAATATCCTTTTCCGGCCTCTGTTGTGAATTTACTCCATTTTTCTCTTCTTTATTACTTGATTATTTGTATGATCTGCAGTGTTTCTCCCTTTTCTTATATTACAGCACTCTGTAAACTGGACTGTTATGTTTCGGTCATAATACTTTTTGCATCATTTATTTTTATTTCTATTTGAACAAAGCCCTGTTGCTCATTAGTTTTTTCTTTCTCCTTTTTTCTTTTTTATATTTCCCTTGCCCCTTGCTGATTCATATACGTATATATTGTCTGGTTTCCATTTCCAGCTTTCCATTTCCTACTCACAAACTAAATGGATTTTTGAGAGTGAAGACCAGCCTTCCTTTGATGATGCTTTGCTTTCAACCATCTTTTGTATTTTAAATGATTAATAATAAAGTATAGAAAATGGCCATTCATCTCATTGACTTCTTTCAGAAAACTGCAGAACATGATACTAATGCATGCATATGTACCTACAAATTGAGGCCCAGTTATCACAGAAGCCAAACCCTAAGCCCTGCTTCGAAGTACAGTGATGTGTTGAACCCAGTGATGTGAAACATCTGGTTTTTAATCTATGGCATTTCCTAGCATCATAAATAACTATACTACCACAGGTGCTATTTGTCCAATGCCCCTCGCTATGATCATTTATGCAGACAGGTAATCTGCCTTAAAATGGATAACAATAGCCAAATAAATAAACTATGGAACCAAGTTTGTGATCCACAAGACTCATTTTATTTCCCTTAGAGATCTGTTTTCAATTTTAATCCTATCACACCTCCAGTGCACTTGCCTCATTTGCTAGATCTACAAGAAATTAAGTCATCAGGGTCATAGTCAGCACTCCATCCTTCTGCATCACAGAGACAGGAAAGGATTATTACTTTAGTTATCTGAATGTGGTCTTTTTCATGTAACTGCTCTTTCCATTTCTGACAACAACATTCTTCTTATACTCATTAATGGGTATACTTAAGGCCAGGCCCTTCAGTACATTATCTGTCTTCCTAGCTTTCAATCCATTACTTGCTTTACTGCTAGATTATATACACTTTGATCAGATTTTTTATCATGCTTTTCACTTTTGCTTCACACTGCTCAAGCAGCATATGCAAATATAAGATTTATATATAGGAAGTTTGCTGAAGGTTGTCCTCTTAGCTGAGACAATAACCACAGTGTAATGCCTTTTGTTCAATACAACAGACAATGTTAAAGATGTCACAGTATGTTCCCATATAACCATATCATTGAAACAGCCAGTAACCATTAAATATTAAGCTGGTTAGCATGACCATGCCTGTTCCAGCTAACCTTTACAAGACCAGGTGCATGAGCCAAGCTACCCTGGACCTGGTGGCAAAGCCCTTTAAGTCCTGCCTTCCAACCCAAACACCTCTTAACATGGCCAGCAGCTAAACTGAAACCAATCTGCACGGTGAGCTGAGGCCACTAAGAACTAACTGGGGTGAAAACAACAGGGGGAACCCAAAAGGCAGTCACCTTATAATACCCTTGTCTTTGGGAGTAGAAATGGTAGAACCTTTCAGCCAATTATGAAAACTGATGGGGGGACTGCGTCACTTGCCTTAAAAGTCAGGTGACCGAGGACTGCTCCTAAACACATCTCATGGACAATGCAACTTACTGGTAACTTGTCCCTGTCCTCTGAGCTAAGTAAATAACCACAGTGTAATGCCTTTGCAACCCTTTATTCAATACAACAGACAACATTAAAGATGCCACAGTATATTCACATATAATCATATCATCAGAATAGCCAGTAACCATTAATCATTAAGCAGCTTGGCTTGACCAAACCTGTTCGAGCTAACTTTTACAAGACCAGGAGCATGAGCCAAGCTAGGTTGGACCTGGTGGTAAAGTCCTTTAAGTCCTGCTTCCCAACCCAAACACCTCTTGACATGGCCACTGGTTAAACTTGAACCCAACCTGCATAGTAAGTCGAGGCCACTGAGTACTAATGGGAAGAAAACAAGGGAGGAAGTTGCAAGGCAGCTGCCAACCTGACATGCCTCCATGTCTTTCCCCCCTAAGTGGCCTCGAACCTATGATATCCAAGTTTCTTAAAAAGGGGTGAAGGTAACTTCTTTAAAAAATTCTTCGATGACCAGAGCAATGTCGAAATTAAACAAATCAAAACCTAAATTGCTCAAATGTAGTTTGTCACTGTCATAAAAATCAGAGTCTGATTTGTTAAGATCTTCATAGTGGATGACTTGAAATCAGATCTGGCAGGCTTCATGTGTCACTCTGTTATTGATGAAGTGCATAGATATCTCAACTGCTTTGGAACTTATAGCTCCTTCCCAGTGGATTCTCAGCACAATCAATGACCAAAAGAAAATTACTTCTGGATATAGCATGTGAAGGTTGTGCATTTCAGATAGTATTCTGGCTAGCAGGATTTTTTTGAGCCTTCATCAAGTCATTTCCCCCAAGGTGGATTACCAGAACCTTGGACAATCTTTCAATTGCAATAGGCTGATGCCAAATCTCCCAAAATTGAATCCATAAAAGACCTGAAAAGCCAAAGTGATGAACTAACCATTTGTTATGATCTAATGAACCAGAGTGCCTAGACAGGTGGACCAAGGCTTGAAGTGTGGCTCTCCTGATGAAGGAATGTCCCAACATCCAGATAACCTCTTTGCCTGAAACAGCAATTAAGAGGTCACTGCCTGATATATGACAGAAAGGCATCAGACACCCATCTTCCTGTTTTTGTCCATGATCTTAGCCGAATGCCCCTCCTTGGCTAAGCCAGAAGTGCTTCTTATTCTAAATAAGTGGGATGAAAACACTTGAGGATATATGCCTTGCCCCTCAATGGCTTTCCATAAAAAAAGGCGGACCTCTGCCAATCTAACTGGCTTGCCACCCTCCCAAGTGAATATCAGTCTCAATCCCTGGGGATGATCTTGTGCAGTAGCTTGAACCAGTGAACTGGGCAAATGGCCAACCATCTCAACTTATCTAAATGCATTTGTTGCCCTTTAACCACTTGGTCTGTTTTGGATTTTTTAACCAATAACAAAATAAATTCATTGTGAATCACATGATACTCCCAGCAAATTGGAGTTTAATAATTCACTAGCATGGAAGACACCCACATATAATGAAGTGAACAAGGCAGCCAGGCTATAAAAAGTACAAAAATCAGCTGCTGCACTATTCAAGCCCCGAACAATGATGACAAGGAGGTGCTTCCCTACTGGTTTCCTGGAATCATTTGAACACCCTCAAATATTCTCCCAGCCCTTGACCAACCTTCCGGACAACCAATGACTGATGAAATCCTGAAGGCCCAAAAATTATGACAAACAGCCTAAAGCTACTAAATTGACATATAAAGTGTTCAGTGAATCTCTTAGTGAGCATCTGAAAACCAGGAACCAAAGGACCAAAGATAATCCCCAGACTCTGTAGCAATGGAGCAAGGACCTTTAAAATTCATTGAAAGTCTGGACTAATGATGAATACACTTTCCTGGTGTTTCTGGCCCATGAACTTGCCAGCAAAAATGTGGCTACCCTTCAATAATTAACTAAACACCCAGAGGAATTATAGTGCCCTTCGCTTCTGCATGCTTGGGCAGATGCCAAAACCTTGTAAACTGAATCAGAAAAGGCTATCAGCTACAGGATTGTGACAGTAAGGCACATGCATGCTAAAAAAAAAAGATTAATTTTCAAACTCAATAAAACTAAAAGCCTAATTACAGAGTGTCTTGGAAGACTGTTGAGGGCATGGACAACTGCAGCATTATCTGAATGAAATAACACTCTGCTTTTATGTAATTTATCTTTCCACACTAAAGTGACAACCCATACAGGGAAGATCTCCAAGAAAGTAATATCTCCCTCCTATATTCTGACCAAAGTCTGGCCATTTTTCTGTGAATTAGCTACTTTGGAAGTAATTTCCAATACAAAGGTCTCCTGCCACATCCGTAAAATTTTTAAGGTAACTGGAGGAAACCAAAGGTGACTGCCAGAAAGACCCACCACTGAATTGGTTCATGAATGTGAACCAGAGACAGAGGTCTTCTTTAACCTTTCTGGTCAGATGAACCCTGTAATGATTGGGTTTGTTTCCTTTCAACAAGTCAGAAATTGTCCGCAGAAAAGTCCTGCCTGGTGAAACTGTCCTGCCATCAAAATTCAATAGCCCATGAAGCTGCATGATTTCTTCTGTGCAAGCTTTATTGACCCCCAGAAACATTCAGATTAAATACCTAACCTGCTGTAATTTAGCTGACAGAAGTGTATGAGACCTATCAATGGTATAAACTGCTAAACGTTCAAGACCTGCCTCAGTCCTTCTGAATTGTCATTGGCCTGCAATATTCCTAAGAGACCACAAACTTCCTTGAAGACCATCATAACCTGAATTGCCCCTTCCTGTACTTTACTTACAATCAAAAAATCATCCAGTTAGTGGATCGCTGACTGATGGTGTGCCCTGCACTGCCAACACCAATGCAAAGCTGTGCTGAACACTTTGAAGGTAGCACAGACCACTGAGCATACAATGGGGATGGCAATTTCTAAAAAAGAAATTCCAATCAAACTGAAATCCCCAAAATGGCCAGTCCTACCTAATAGGAAGAAGCCAGAATGCTGACTGGATGTCCAATTTGCAAAGCCTGGGGTTGTGATAGCCCAAGGTGACCTCTGCTGCCTGATCCAGGGTAGAGCAATGTACCATATCCTGGTCTTTATCAATGAAATTATTGACTGAGGCACCTGCAGGGTGCAAGAGGTGGTGAATCAGCCTGTATTTACCTTCCTATTTCTTAGGATGTAGACCAGTTGAAGAAATTTTAAAAGCAGGCATAGAAAAGGGGCCAATTACCCCACTGGTTGGCCAATCTTTTTTGATTAAATTAGCTGCACTATCTTTGTACCCCTTAATGGATAAATGGTGTCTAACTGACCTTGAATCTAATGGAACCAAAGAACCAGTCTTGAAACCTTTACTGAAATCTTCAAGAATGACTACAGCAGCTCCTCAGTAAGGATAATCAGACAGCAACTAGGTCAATTTATTTAGTCTGACTGGTGAGTAGGAGTGATGAGGACTGGTCAAAGTCCCTTCCAGTAGTGATTTTGTGCCCTCAAAAAAAAAAAAAAAAACTGCTTGTCTCTGGGAGAGTTATCCCATGTCCTCCCAAGGCTTCCATAGAGTTAAGGTGAGGCAATGCCAGGCCTACCCTGTCTACTATCTTCCAACACCTAGACACAGGGTGACCTTCCACAACAACTGGAAAACACGAACATGAACATAGAAGATGACCAAAGGCACTTCCCAGGTTTAAATGCCCAGCAGAACTTAGACTCCCCATTTCTTCTACTAAAACCGTCTATCTCAGGAGTGCTCAGCTTGTCCAACATGGCAGTCAGTCAGATTTTTGGGTTCCTTAGTTCTCACCTGAGAGAAGAGTCTATGGTTTTTAATTTCCTGCATTGCTGATCATAATTTGATCACCCTGAGCCCCCTTTGATGTGATGAACTTTATAATGGACAAAATGTATGCCAGCAAAGGCAGTGCCTAGCTTAGATCGTTTTTGATAATCACTAGAATGAAGGCCATGAAGCCTAATGACCATGTATCCCAGTTTTTCACTGTCACCCTAGCTGAGGCCTTTTTCCCAATGGCTGCTGGAGCTGCCTTCAAATCTTTGTCTGTAGAATTGTCAGAATCAATAATGTGCCATATTTCTTCTGTACCCACCATGTCAAATATCTCCAAGAATTCCCCTTGGAAAATCGTTTTGTTAACTGTGGTGGAGACATGGACCACGACGTGAGACCCAGGGAAGGTGCTAACTGAAAGGTTCAATGTAGCCATGGGCAACAAAAATTAACACTAATATCTGGCTCAGATGGCACAGCACCTTTATAAGAAATGACAGTTATTTTCACACTCTAGAGGTTGGGTAAAGGTGAAGATGAAACCTGCCTCAATGTAGCTACTCCTATCTCCCCAGGAGAGAAAATAGAGGTAGCAACAAATTTCCTTTACAATGCAAGGTCAAACAGTCTAACCCTACCTTCATCCAGCAAAGAATTGATAAACTCTTCCAGGTATTCCTCAGAAAACTGGCCTCTATCATTCAACCCTGCCCCTGTTGCACCCCCATGTTATTACCCTCAGTTTTTGATGGAGCTTCTGCTAGTGTTGCTGGATTAACCCTTGGGTCTAAGGCATCTCTTTTTCTTTTCCTTCTTGACCTCTTCAAGGAGCAGGCCCATCCACCATCTCTTCATCAGGACTTACTGCTGGTCTCTTCCTGTAGCTCTGCACTTGTTTCATCATCTGCACTGCCTCCAAGTTGAAAAGCAAACCTTCAGCTTCTTGGATAGGAGTAGCCATCGGTCTTTAAAAATCTAAACTGGAGAAGGACCTGTACAGGCACTGACAGCTGGCTTTTTCAAGGGATTCCTTTGAGATGGTGATTAAAACTGATGTGAGGACCACACTGCTTGCCTAAAAAGTTATGCAACCGAAGGCCACCCCTAAACCCAGCTCATGAACAATGCAACTTACTGGGTAAGTCATCCATGTAAAACAGTACAAAACTAAAACTCTTCATTTCCTAATTCCAAATCTATGGAATTTGCCAAAGTTGTAATGCGAAATATGAGCCTAAGTAAATGAAACAGCTGTTTAGTGTAATGTGAAGCATGAAAGAATTAATCACACAGTAAGACTCTGTAACATAGAGAACAATAAATCTTGCTAAAATCTGTTGTACTGGAATAGATGAAATATGACTGCGGACCTGCTCATAGGTTTTTGCACAGCAGAAAAGTATTTTGGCCAAACATAGACTTTCTCTATTTAGTAAGCAATGAGTAGATCTGCAAAAAAGTAATGTATTCCTATGCAAATTAAGTTATGTGGCATCTGTGATTTCAAAGTTTTATATTTATTGCAGTGTAAAAATTAAAATAAAATGAAAGTTTGCGATATAAGTAACACAGTTTGGTGGCCAGCTGACCAACCACAAAGTAAAACTACAACTAGTGGGAGCTGGTGATATAAAAGTTGTTGACAGGGAAAAGCAAGATATGTTACTTTATTTAATAGTTAAATATAATGTCGCTGGCTTGCTTAGCAGAACAAGAATGAACAAACTCCCTCTACTTATGGTAGAAATAAAACATGCCTTCTGAAACTGAATATTTAGACAAAAGTGCTTATTAAATATTGCAGTGTAGTGAAAGAAAAAGTGTATATGTAGAGAGAAATCACATTCCATCAAATGTCAAACGTAAATTTTTGATGCCAATTTATTATGTTATGAGTATTAAGTCTGACAAGAAAAAGCACAGAAATCAATTTCTGGTGAAATATTTAGAAATTACAGCTTCTTAAGTATCTTTACTGAAACCCACCAGAATTGTTATAACTTGTGGAATCTGTAGTGTAAGGTTATCAGGTAGTCCAACTGCAAAAGTACCCTAAACTGTAAGCTGAATACTTTGGGATACGGGGCAAAATGGTCAGATGTTTTCTAAACTAGGTAAGAGTCTTGCTTCTCTACCAGTACTTTCTAAGGTTGCTGTCTGGTACACACCACAATGCAATTAGGTGAATTGTGGGTTTGTGTCTTGACAGGAGTAAAGGAGTGTTTTTTTTTTTTTTTTTGCAAATAAATATAATACTTGGGAGTTGTCAAAAAGACATATGACCATATAACTCGTACAGACTGAAGTAAAGATATTGTGGAGGCACCAACATGCACAACAAAATAATAATGATGCAAAAGCATGTTGGGTATTAGTCATGTGATACAGGATGTTTGTACCAATGAAACTGTTACTGCCAAAGCAGCGCTAATGACTACTAATGACATTTTAAGATTGCAATGTTTCTGGTGATAATATATTTCTGGATGATTCTTTGAAGAACTTTAAATGTAAAAAAAAAATGTGTGTTTAGTTATTTGTTGTCTGCTGTTACTGCTTCATTAACAGTTGATGTGTAAGAAAAGCTTAAACAATCAGAAAAATTACTAATGCTGTAAAATAAAATTCATTTTAATGTAAAATACTGTGATTTAAATATTATACAAGGATGACTTAGGGCTTTCAAAAATCCAAGTACATCTTTTGATAGTACCGATATGGTTGAGTAATTTGAAAAAAAAAAAAAAAAAAAAAACAGTGGACAGATACAGAATATAGGCAGGCTTTAAAACGTGTGTCTGTCTTACTAGTCAGAAATCTACCAAACCTGACTAAAACAAATGAAGGGGTTTAAACTGATGTCAGATTTGAAGAACCATCCATCTCCACCTTTCACAACTTCATAGGTTGGTGAAAGATGAATGATTAATTTAAAAAGACAGGCTCATTGCCAACTATAATGCAAAAATATCATTTTATGATAAAGTTCAAAATCCCATTATAGAAAAGGAACCTGAGGACTTAATTATAATAATTAGAATGAATGCATTGCAAATACACAAATGCATTTCAATCATTATCACTTCACTGAATCTACTAATTTTAATCATTCTTTATCCACCAAAGCTCTAACACTATTAGATGTTTTAAAGAGATGGTATGTTGAATTGTTATTTAAGGTTTGTTAAATGAAAAAAATTGATACAAACTATAATTTAGACAAAGATGAGTGATATGGATTAATGATGTGGATTAATTAATTTAGGAAGAAAATGTCACTAATTTTCAATCCTTCTATGTAGGGCAAAACTTTTGCTGTTCTAAATGAAGCACAGTATTTAGTAATATGTTAGTATCAGTTGCATGATGAAAACAGATTATATAGTTCATTTTCTTCAATAGTGTGATAGTTAGTCAGAGCTTGAATATTTCAGTATATAAAGATTGCTGGCTTAGATTTTTGAAAATTAAAAAAGCTAATAAGATGATGGGCAATATTGAAAATCTTCTTCTTTCGGCTGCTGCCATCAGGGGTCACCACAGTGGATCAACTGTTTCCATTTCTTCCTGTCCTCTGCATTGTGCTCTGTCATACCAACTCATGTCCTCTCTCACCACATCCATAAACCTTTTCTTAGGCCTTCCTCTTTTCCTGTTACCTGGAAGCTTCATCTTTAGCATCTTTTTCCCAATATACTCTGCATCCCTCCTCAGCACATGTCCAAACCAACATAATCTTGCCTCTCTGGCTTTGTCTCCAAACCTTCCAACCCGGGCTGACCCTCTAATATACTTATTCCTAATCCTGTCCATCCTTGTCACACCCAGTGCAAATCTTAATATCTTCAACTCTGCCATGTCGAGCTCTGACTCCTACCTTTTTGTCAGTGCCACTGTCTCCAACCCATATAACATAGCTGGTCTCACTGCTCTCTTGTAGACCTTCCCTTTCACTCTTACTGGTACTTGTCTGTCACAAATCACTCCTGACACTCTTCTCCACCCACTCCATCCTGCCTGTACTCTCTTCTCCACGTCTCTTCCATACTCACCATTACTCTGAACTGTTGATCCCAAGTAATTAAACTCATCCACCTTCGCCACCTCTACTCCCTGCATCCTCACCATTCCTCTATCCTCCCTCTCATTCACACACATATATTCTGTCTTAGTCCTGCTGACCTTCATTCCTCTTCTCTCTAGAGCATATCTCCACATCTCCAGGGTCTCCTCCACCTGTTCCATACTCTTACTATAGATCACAATGTCATCTGCAAACATCATAGTCCACAGGGACTCCTGTCTTATCTCATCTGTTAACCTGTCCATCACCATTGCAAATAAGAAAGGTCTCAGAGCTATAATGAAAATATACTACTTGTATTCATTTCACTGTGTTCCAAAACACTCACAGGACTCCACATAGTGGATTGTGAATTTTAGAAAATATAGGGCAACATTCTTAATCAGTATTTACCTATGCAGTTCTTCCACAAAAAGTAAAACTTATTAATTAGAATAATGATACATTTATATGACAAAAACAAATGTAAAATGTTGACTTGTTAGACACTGTTTAATACTGAAATGCTAAATTTAGTTACTGGTTATGTCACTGATTTAGCTCATACTTTTTTTTTTTCTCTCAGTCATAACCGGTTTACTACCATTATTTCGAATGGCAAAAATTTGCCATCTGAAATAACGAAAAGTTAAACAGAAACCAAACTTTTTGAGCATACACAATGTCACTGCAAATGATTGACATATCTGCAAAGACATTGTCGCCGAAAATGTCATGTGATAGCCATATAGAAGCTGATGTAAATCAAACTCCTATACGACATATCACATTTTTGCAGGGGGGCAAGCCCCCCTGCACACCCCTCTACTAATATATTCCAACTTTGAGATTGCACTACAGTGGGGATATGAATGAATTTCCAATCCCCAATGTACCACGATCTCCATACATATAGTTGAACACACTTATGTGAATGCAGTATGCATAAGTTTGTTCGACTATCCAATGCACTTTACGTTTTGTGCACAACATTCTCTTTTCGGCAGCATAACTGCCGACAGAATGTCATTCACACAAATGATAGTAAACTATCATAACTTCCTTCTGCTTGTCAGACAATGGCCCAGGGCAGTTAGTATTTGATGATAATGTGATATACTTATATGCATAGATGTCCTGTTATTTTTGTGCAGAAGGACACCTCTGCTGATTATGTTTTTCTTCAGTGTGGGTTAAGTGCAAGAGGATTGAAACTGATATGATTTATTTTTTCATCACTTAATCAGGGAATCAGTGGATCAGTAAGACAGTGAGGTAACAGGATTTTCTCTTGGTAAAATTTTCGCAACTGGTTTGGGGATTGTCTCTGTGATTGACAGACAATTTTTTGGTACTACTCAGGAAAACATTGTTGGTACAGAAATTAAGTTAACAATTTAAAGAAAACCCATATCAGCATTCCATTATTTACATCACTGTAGTTGCCAGCACCATCACATATTTTTCATCTCCAAATTTATGTAATGATATTGAACATTTTTTTACGAGCAGCTCAAAAAGTGACTTGAATTCTTGTTTTTGTAGCTGTCCAGCTATAGATGTGCTATAGTCCAGTAATCATATTTCCAGAAAGCATATTTCACAGATGAGTACAAATTAAACTTTTAACACACTAAGAGGTGATGGCCAGAATTAGTTCAAAATGGTTGTAATTTTAAATATCCTTCAAACAAATTTCATAATATTGATATATGTTTTGTTATAAAATACCATGTTCTCACAGAATGACTTGACTTATTTTTAAAGAGTAGAATTTATTTGGTATATTGCATCAATCTTATCTGACTCTTGCTCTAGAAGAAAAACTGTAGAAGATATATTAGTTCACTTTCACTTTGTACATTGCAGTGATGAGTCGCACTGTTGCAACATTGTCAGAGATCAGTGGCTGTGCTTCTTGTAATGCTTGCAGTAAAACTGCATACTTATGTAATAATACGAGACCATATGTTCGAACTTGTAAAAGTTTGAACACTGACGTAAAACCACATAAAAACAAACAACACAAAACTAAACATCTATAGTAGGGGGGCTATGCCATCCTGCACCCCCCTACACCCCCCTGACTTAAATATACCAACTCTGAGATCGCATATATATATATATATATATTTTTTTTTTTTTTTTTTTTTTTTTTTACTTGGTACTCTAATTGTCTGTCAGCACAGGATAAAGGCTATAAGCTGTTAATGAATTGCTTCTTTTGGTCACAGGTTTGATTTCCTGAGCTTTCATTTTCCTAGTCTGGGACTCAGAGCAAATCATTTAATCAGACAGTGCTCCCAGGCTGAGTATGAAAATGTCTTATGGTATAAGTATGTTACCACATTTAATATATTTATTTATTGTCATTTGTTAACCGGGTTGGTCCAATTGAGCCAAGGGCCCATTTTCAGTGGAGACCTTAGGAGAAAAGCTCCAAATACAATTGCAGTCATTCAAGACAGAACTTACATAACAAATAGGTGCATAACAAGAAATTATACATCAAAATGAAAGTTAACTAAATTAACAGTACTAGTTTCTATGTCTATATAGACAGTAACAGCAAGATAATCTGGATACAAAAATATTTACAAGTACCAAATGTTGGTATGTAGTAATAGTACCAAATGTTGGTATGTAGTAATAGAACCAAATGTTGGTATATAGCAATAGTACCAAATGTTATGTAGCAATAGTACCAAATGTTGGTATGTAGTAATAGTACCAAATGTTGGTATGTAGTAATATTACCAAATGTTGGTATGTAGCAATAGTACCAAATGTTGTGTAGCAATAGTACCAAATGTTGGTATGTAGTAATAGTACCAAATGTTGGTATGTAGTAATAGAACCAAATGTTGGTATGTAGCAATAGTACCAAATGTTATGTAGCAATAGTACCAAATGTTGGTATGTAGTAATAGTACCAAATGTTGGTATGTAGTAATAGTACCAAATGTTGGTATGTAGTAATAGAACCAAATGTTGGTATGTAGCAATAGTACCAAATGTTATGTAGCAATAGTACCAAATGTTGGTATGTAGTAATAGTACCAAATGTTGGTATGTAGTAATAGAACCAAATGTTGGTATGTAGCAATAGTACCAAATGTTATGTAGCAATAGTACCAAATGTTGGTATGTAGTAATAGTACCAAATGTTGGTATGTAGTAATAGTACCAAATGTTGGTATGTAGTAATAGTACTAAATGTTGGTATGTAGTAATAGTACTAAATGTTGGTATGCAGTAATAGTACCAAATGTTGGTATGCAGTAATAGTACCAAATGTTGGTATGTAGGAATAGTACCGAATGTTGGTATGTAGCAATAGTACCAAATGTTGGTATGCAGTAATAGTACCAAATGCGGGTATGTAGTAATAGTACCAAATGTTGGTATGCAGTAACAGTACCAAATGTTGATATGTAGTAATAGTACCAAATGTTGGTATGTAGGAATAGTATCACTAGGGAGAGGAGAAAGAAAAGAGGAAGAAGAAAAATAATGAGAGGAAGAAAGTAAACTTAGGAGGAAGGCAATAAGAATCAGGTTGGAGCTTGACAAAGACAGGGCCCAGTCTTTTGTAGATAGTGTTTGAGTTCAAGTTTGAACTGGGACTTATGGGAGTACTTCTTATATTAAGAGGAAGGGAGTTCCAGGAGTGAACTACTGAGTATTTATATAATGACTTGCCAATATTTTGTGATGGTTTGTAGAGTTCCAGAAGATTTTTGTCAGATGTATGAAGCTGACGGGGGTTGCATTGTGAGGGGCAGGAAGTGGGGTTATAAAGAATTGAGTGTGTTATATGCAGTTGCGGAAGGAGAACTTGTTTAGAGAATTCAAGCCATTGCAATAACTTAAGGCAAGGCAGTGGTGGGATTTATAGGGGAGATTGGAGACAAATTTAGCTATTTTATTGTAGGTTTGCTCTAATTTGGAAAGAAGGGATGACTGAAAGTTAGTAAGAACTGGGGCTGCATAAAGTAGACAGGGTAAGAGAAGAGATGCATTTATTTATTTAATTTATTTTATTTTATTTTACATTTGTTAACCTGGAAAATCCAGCTGGACCAGGTCCATTTTCTGTGGATGCCCGAGGAGAAAAGCTCCACAATTAACATATAGTAAAGTAGTTATGACACAGGTAATACAGACTTGAAAACAAACAGGTTAATTGTGAGTACACACGTACAAATATTGTTCAGAATGGTTCAACTGTGATGGGTAAAGAACTGATACTTTGATTAAGAGTTACATATAAAGTACAAGTGACCTGACAGAGAAAATGCTATTCTTTAAATAACAGTTACATACAATTAGCATTTTACATTTGCTTCAATTAAGGAACAGAGAAGTAAAATAATATAACCTGAGCATCCAGATTATAAGGAGGAAAGTCAGATCTATGAGAAAGTAAGAGCCTAGAGTTTGAGTAGTAAAGAGACAGGAGAAGGAAAGTCAGATGAGACTCATGTAATACATGGGCAGATCCAGGTTTTCCTGAGATGTGCTTTGAGTAGTTTTTTGAATTGTGTGTTTGTTGTAGTAGAGGTTATATTAGTGGGGAGGTTATTCCATTTTTTGGCTATGGTATTGGAGTATAGGGCTTTGCCAGCAGTATTGTTGGCCGTTGTAATACTGAGGAGAGGTTTATAAGATGAATGAAGAGGGCGACTGGTAGAATAAAGTGTTAACAGCTGTTTTAGTGCTGGAGTTTTTCTGGGTGGTTTATGATGTTAAAGGCACAGGTGAAATATCTTATTGAATGCGAAAAACACAGTAGATAGTGCCAAAGGTATGTGAAGAAATGAACGAGGATGAGTTCCAAAGTAGATTTAATCCAAAAAATACGATAACTCCACACAAAACACTCAGTACTTGCACATAAGCATAAAACACATGAACGCCTTTACACAACATGCGTTTTCGTCTCTGTATTCCAGACTTCATCAGATAACCAGTAAAATCATCAATTAAACCTTATATACTTTAATTAATACAAATCAACCAATACAAATCAAGCTTCAGATTTAAAAAAACAGTGAACATTCCACCAAGCCCTTTAATATAAAATGCATAAGTGTGTGTTAACTTCTTTCCATTAAATACAATTTAATCATGAAGCTTAAAGCTCTTAAACATAAGTTTAAAATAATATAAATAATCCTTAAAATTTAAATACAATTAAATACAATTAAATAAGAAAATATATACAAATTAACTTCATAAATACATTAAAAATCCTATATTGTGTTAAGTAAAAGAGAAGGGGAACACTGCCATCTACTTGCTAAAATGCTAAGTGCAATCACATTTCTTAAGTTTTGCAGATCTCAGTTTCAAAAGTGGAACAATAGACACATAATCATTAAACCCCGGGGGATTGCCTGCATCCAGGGTAACTTGCCACCACAGTTCCCTGAATTCTATTCTCTCTTCCCATGGGCCTCCCCTTATGTCATTCTTAATTTGTTCCAGAACAAGGAAAGAGAATTCTGCTTTAAGACAAGACTTAGTGTGCTTGTATAAAGCACTGGTTTCCTTTTTTATTGTAACGTCGTATTTATGTTTGTAAATTCTTCTCCTTAAAGGTCTTTCAGATTTCCCAACATAGAAAGATTTACATTCTGAACACACAGCTAGGTAAACTATCCCCTTAGTCTCACAGTTGTAATGGTCTCCACATTCTATCCATCTTTTTCTACTCTCTAAATAAAATTTGCCTGTATTCATAATATCCACACATTGGGAACAATGTCCACATTTGTATGTCCCTATTCTTCTTTTGTTGTAATTAATTTTGTTACTTCTGTACTCCAGTATATTTTTAAGACTCTGTCAATTCTTATATACTATCTTAAAAGTAAGGTTGGATATTTTGTCCAAGTCTGAAAATGCTACAAATCTATTCCACTCTTTTTCAACTATTTTTTAGTAGTATCATTAAGAGCATTGTATTCAAAAATTACAGCTTGTTGGTAAGCAGAATTGTCATTGATGTTGCTCTCCAAGAACTCACCATCGTAAACATGTTGCTTACATCCCCAAATAGGTTTAAACGTAGAACCCCTTCCTTCTATAACCTCCCCTTTCATTTTGTTAATAAAATCTTGGGGATAGCCTCTCTCTAGAAACATTTTCTCCAATAAAGTACATTCAGTCTGGAAGTCATGGTCTAAGCTTGGCATCCGAATTCCCCTTACAAATTGACCCTTACAATATTTTTCTTGCAATGATGAGGGTGAGCACTCTGATAATGCAGGAAGGGTTACAAAAGGTAGGTTTCCTATAAATCTTAGTTTCAAACTTCTCATTCAGTTTGTACACCCCTACATCTAAGTATTGTAAACTTTCATTAGAAATATTAAATGTAAATTTCAGGAAGTCAGTGGTATTTTTCATATAATTCTTAAATTCTTCAAACTTTTCCATGCCTCCCATCCATAAAATAACTATGTCATCTAGGAACCTCCGATAGAGGTTCCAACAGGAGGCATATTCAGAATTTAAAATTGATTTTTCTTCCCAATTTGCCAAAACAAGGTTGGCATAGGTGGGAGCACAAGCTGCCCCCATTGCCACTCCCTGAATTTGCTGATAAAATTTATTCCCCATTGAAGCAAAGAAAGTTGTACTTGAGTACCGTATCCATTAGGGCCACACACAAAATTTTGTCATTATGAGACAAATTATGATCTTTAAAGACCATTTCCTCAAACATTTCCATGCCTGAGACATAAGGGATACAAGAAAATAAGTCTATAATATCTATAGTAATAAATAAAAGATCATTACAAAAAAAACTCGTCAGAAATTTCCCTAAGAAAGTCCCATGAATCTTTTAAAATAGCTTTGTTTTTTGTCCACAAACATTTTCATTTTGTATCTACATATTTAGCAAGTGGATGGGTTTTAGAGCCATCCACTGATACTATGGGTCTTAAAGGTGGATCCCTCTCATTCTTATGAGTTTTAGGGATCCCAAAAATTGTAGGTACCCTGGGTTTATCTACTTTTAAATATGTAAAAGTTTTGTGATCATAAAGTCCTTCATATAACATGCCATTTAGACATATGTCAATTTTATTATAGACTACATTTACTTCAGTTTTGGATACATTGGAATATCTATCCTCATTTCTTAAAATTAATTTCATTTTGCCTTCATGATCAATATTGTCCATAATTACCACCCCTCCACCTTTATCTGGTTTCATGACTCTAATGTTGAAGTTAGATTTCAACTCATTTAGTAATTCATACTCTTTAACACTCAAATTGGGTTTATATCTAACTTTCTTATATACATTCCTAAGTTTGCTTTCAATAATCTCCTCCAGATTTTTTAGTTGTGGGTAGAGGGGTGGATTATAAACCGTTCTTCGTCTCAAACCCTGGTCCACATCCCCATTGTTAGGGGGTATTAATACACCTAAATTATCTTTCCTTAAAAATAATTTAATATCTAGCAAGGACTTAGTAAGCTCTCCCTTTCTATATGGAATAAATTTAAAACTCTTTAATAGCAGAACAAAATGTTCCTTCTGTAATATTATATTACTAAAATTGTAAATACAAAATTCATTAAAAATATGTTTAACACCATCAACTACAATATCATTACATTCCCTATTGGCGGGGTGGGTATGAATTAATACCCCCCCCAATGAAAATTTGATTGCTAATACCCTGGTTTGTTCATCAATCTTTCAGATCTACGCAGGGGGGGGAACTCTAATTCATTAGCATAATGTTTATCTTCATACTGGTTATCATCAATAGGACTCTCCTCATGGTTAGTGTGACTATTACCTTGCTTAAATCCATGAATATTCTTGATATATCCTGCAGTACGTAGCTTGGGGTAGCTAGTGTCACTTTTATACTCATGTATGGTGTTCAGTCTATCAAGAAATATCTTACTGAATGTGGTTACAGCATCATTAAGAGGTTATAAAGGAAGGTACAGTTGACATTGGAAAGTGTAGAGTTAAACTTGGTGTTCCTGTAGGCAGAAATACCAATATCAATACACTCTCGAGTTAAAAAATACATTTTAATGTGGTAAGCATTTTCAGAATTAATGATATGGTGTTGTTAAAACTTTTTTTGAAACAGAGACCTCTTAAGCATTAGTATTATGTCTTTTAAGATTATTATTAGGTTTTACCTTTAGATATATATATATATATATATATATATATATATATATATATATACACATATATATATATATATATATATATATATATATATATATATATATATATATATTGTGAATTACTAAGATGTGAGTTAAGTGTATTTTTAATTCTTAGAAATCATTGCTTTAAGTGTTTTTAATAAGATAATTGGTGATTTTCTTTATTTGTATGTGGATGTTGATTGGGCAGTTTGAATATAAATAGCTATGTCTTATTTATTGTGATGTCTGATGAAGCGGTTCTAAAACTGTGAAAGTGCTTACCACATTAAAATTTATTTTTTAACTCGAGAGTGTATTGATATTGGTATTTCTGCCTACAGGAAACCCATGTTGTTTTTTTTTGTGCTAGATATTTGTTTTTACTTCAGCGGAGTTCTGTTTTTGTGATCCAAGCATTGTTTTTTCTTTATAAAGTTAAACATGTCTGGATCAAAATGAGTCATATTGCGACATTCTCTGTAAAGGTGTTCTTTGGGTGACTGTTGAGAGTATCTATAGATGTAGATAGGGGAATGGTCACTCAGAGTGTTAAGAGGTATGCCTGGGTTGTGATAGACACTTGGATCAGAAGTAAGGATCCAGTCTGTAATAGATCCAGAAGTAGAATTGTTGTTGGTCTTGGCAGGGAAGATATGAGTTGGCAGAAACCATACAGATTGAGGCCATGAAGAGGGGAAGAGAAGGAAAGTGAAGCCCAATCTATGTTAACATTACTAAGTATAATGGTTTCATAGGTAACATATTGGGTGAGCCAGCAAAGAAAGTTTTCAAGAATGGGGGTGTTGTTACCTGTGGGGATATAGATGGCTACAATGGCAAATTTTTATGGGGGTTAAAATGGCAGTTTACAATGATTACAATAAGGATTTTTGTAGGAGCAAAGCTAGGTAAGGAAATTGAGAGTGTAGAGATAGTCATTTGGTCAGAGTAGAGGATGGCAACACCCCACCTTCTCTTATATGCTCTGATAGATAGATAAATAGCTAGATAGATGGTGTGTGTAGCAGTGAATGACAGTAGCAAACTGAAATGCATTAGTGCTGCTATTATAGTGATTGGAGGTTATGTATGAATTACAACTGCAAACTGAAATGCTCTGCTTTAGTGATTATAGATATCTGGGTAGGTGTGTGGGTATAAATTGCAGCAGCAAAATGAAACATCAGTAGATCACTGCTGCTGTTACATTGATTGTAATAGGGAGGGTGGCTGTGAATTACAGTAAAAAATAAAATACAGTACTGCTCTAATTATAACAATTGGGGTATATGGAGTGAAAAATGAAGCAACAAACTGAAATATATTATTGTTCCCTTTATAACATTGGGATGTGGGGTCTTGGCTATAAATGTCAGCAGCAAAATGAAATGCCAACACACCAAAACAACAGTGTTGCTATTTCAGCAGCTGTGATTATGGGTGTGAATATCAGTAGCAAACAGAATCACTTTACTGCAGCTACTGTATCACTGGAGTGGTTATGTGGCAGCAAATTACATCAGCAAGCTAAAATATTGGTAGATTACTTTTGCTTTTATAGCATTTATATAGAGAGTGTGATTGACTGCAGGGAACTGAAATAAAGTACTATTACAATTACAGCATCATGGAGGGAAGTGAATGACAGCAGCAAACTGCAATGCATTACTTTTGGCATTATAGCAATTGGGCTGTGGGCTGTGAAAGCAGAAGCTGAAATGCACTATATTTGATAAAAAGCACTCATCTTTAAGGAAGTTTATTCTCTTTTAGGTGTTTTTATTTTTTATCTGCACAACTTCAGATTCTTCCCTTATTTTCTGTACATCTTATGTATCAGTTAAACCAATGGCCAGTTTCTTAGCATATATTCTTCAAATTAAACATGAGTATGTCCAATATTTATGCTTTCATGTGTTTGACATTTCATGTATAGTTGTAAAACTGCTAGCATGCTGAGTACTAGAATGAAAGAATACAAAAGTGATATAATAAAGAGACGAGAGAGAGTGTTGTAGCATTATATTTTAATAGAGTTTGTCAGGCAAATGCATATTTTGGAAATTATAATTTTACAACTAATTAGTTTACATATTAGAGATGATGTTGAAATCACAAATATATAACTTTACATAAAAATAAGGCTTACACTAAACAATGGCACTTAAATGCCTAAAATTGATTGGAAAATTAACTGGATGTTGCTTTTATAATTTAATTATTAAACATGTTTTTAATTGTGTATTGGTTGTTCATTTAATGGACCGTATTGCTGTTAACTTTTTAAGAATGGTTTGCCTTTATAGTTAATTCATTGTTGCTTCAGGAAAGCATTTGCTGAGGTGAGGGGATCATTATTTTTTTAAATCAAATGTAATCATTTTGTTGCTTTGTGGCTTTTTGTTTTGTTTTACAAGATGTCATACAAAATATTCAAAAATGACTACAATAATTCTGTTAGCATGGTGGTTTAGTGATTAAGATATCTGGCTCACAGCTCCAGGATATTGGGCTAAGTAATGGCCTCTGGTTACTGTGGGTAGTTGCCTGTACTTCTGCAAGCTTCTGTCCTGGGTACTCTGATTTCCTCCCCCTCCCAGAAACTTGCAAATGTATGGACTAATCAACATTGCCCATATATTTATATAGTGCCTTTACATCCCTGCTCTTGTGGTTCAGCTTTTGTCTGAAAAAGGTCATGTGATGATCAGTTCATTATGTGGCGAAGAACTGAATATATTTAACTGTTGCTAAGATACAAGTACTAAATCCTGATAGAATTATTAGAATGCATGGGAACTGTAATGTAAAGCTTAACCAATTAGAATATTTACAAAATTATACCATATATTAACTTGAATAACATTTGTATTATTGGCATTTTCTACATTATATATGAGGCATAGTTTACAATAAGTAGTACTGGATGTTCAGTATAAGGCATACTCCATTGCCATTAATTTGCATGATATCCTACTTAGTGGGTATGGTTATAGTTAAAAATGCTCAAAGCACATTCAGTTTAAATGTTTTTTGGTGGTGAAAAACACTAAATGATCCAAACTGTTGAAAGCTCATTTGACTGAATGATCAAAATAATGAAAGCTCATTTTTTAAAATGCTTGTTGGTAAGATTATAAAATTGAATGTTTGACTGAATAGGTTATAGTATATCTGTGGGATCTGAGTTTTTTTTTTCTCATTTTTGCATTTTTTGGCTCTATGCCTCTGTGGACTATCAGCTGTGCAAAGGAAGAAGTTGTGCAATGGGCACTACATAGTGGGCATAAGGTGTGCAATGGGCACTGCAAAGTGGGCATCCCCTCACTTCTGTTAGGGGAGTTTCTATCAAGAAGTGCCACCCAATGGACCCCAGAACATTGGAAGTGCTTTCCCTAGTCTCATCTATGGAAATCTCACCTTCCCTGTATGCTTTCACATGCAGACAATCCTCTAACCCCCCCATAAAGATAAATAGACCATAACACTTTATTTTTGTCTCTTCTTGCCTGACTCCTCTAATGCTGGAACCATTAAATGACCCCTGGTTACCTGGTAACATTCAGTGCTCCATGTGTCTGCTCCATTGAACCAGGCTTCATAGCTAGAAATGGGCAATGGTTATCCCATGCAATAGTAAATTAAAAATTTAAAAGTGTCAAAATATATACATATAAGGGCAAAAAATCTTATCCTGTATTAAAATGTATGGTCTATAGTAGTAATTCATAAGGGAAGAGAGTATTATTTTATGTAGTGTATGGCTACATAGAGCTCTGTGATTTACATATAGTTGATATCCAGCCCAAGATGGCTTTGAGTCCTTCACCAACATTGCCTTTGAGCAGTGTATTTAAACATTCCTAAGTGGCTGAGCTATGTTCATTACTTTTTCTACTGCTGTTGTGTTATTGGAGCTTGGATTACTTATTAATGTAGTTGAATCAATTGCTCCTTGAACATTTTATTTCTAGTTTTACACTCACTGTCTCAATGATCTTTTCTTTTTGACTATTTTGCATTTTTTCCTTTTTTTTCACAAAGGTCCTATTTCTCTTGTAACTTTACTTCATAACAGTAAAGATTCAGGCCTCCAGATATAATGGCCTGCAGGGATTTAAACTTGCTTAGCCTTTTCTTGAATAACAACTTTCCCCTTATTGATATGCATAACGGTATTATGTTTCTTTGGCACACATAAAGGAGAAGGAAGCAGAAGAAAAAACAAAAATAAGATAAAGATATGGAGTGTGAAGTAACTTGACACTGGGGGCTATGCATCTAAAAAAATAAGTAAAAATATATACAAAAGATTAAGTAAAGCCATATAAGTCATGTGACAAAACATATTTTGCATGGAATCTCACAAGTTCAGGCATGTATAAATGTGACATAAGCTTGTGTAATTAAAATTTGTGAAAATATAATACAAAAATAAATAAAAATAAGGCAATATATGAAAGCATTTTAATTGAGAGGCAAGTATCTGCAAATGATGTATATTTTCAGAATTAAAGAGAAGGAAGGATACTGCATCTTATGTATGGAAGGCAGTTGTAGTGCTTTGGTGTGTCGGTCTTCAACAGATAAAATAAATACATATAGAATATTTTAACAGAAATTATGGGAAGGTCGAACAGTTTCCTCCATAGTGCAGTGCCATAAACATAGATGAAGATAACCAGCACACATTAAGTATTATCTAAAGGGATGATGGAGTCTTTGTTTTGGAGGAGCAAAAAAAAAAAGGAAATGTAGAAAAAGAACTGTGCAAATGTTTTGCTATTTATAAATGTAACTCTTTTCACACAGTACATTATACAGAATATTCCATTTATGGGTTGTTTCTTTTGCATATAGCATTTTTATTCAGTGTTTATGTTTAGAAAGCAACGGCTATATGATCAAAGAAACATACATTTGTATAAGAAGTATCAGGTCTAAATTCTGAATGATTTGTCACTAATTAGTTTATATTTATGTATTCAGTGACATTTAGTTTGCATAATTACAGCTTTATATGTTATGATTCGGTAAAGCATTTAGAATAATGTTATTCACTATGTTGTGTGATAAACAGGTACATGTTCATTTAGTGATTAATTTATTTAGTTTCATCAATCATTCATCATTCATATAAGGAAAATTAAGATACAGCTGTTTCAGATTTTATGTTGTCCTGAATAAAAGGTGATATGCCATAGACTTTTGCTCACTCATTTTCCAATACAGTTAGCCATTTAATTTGCTCACCCACTTTCTAATATAGCTATACATTTAATACAGTCTTATTCGATCTTGTAATAGTAATTGTATGGGTTGATGCAAAGGAATAGTTAACATAACAGTAGTCAGTCAAAAGTGAGTTGCATATAAA
Organism: Protopterus annectens; assembly: GCF_019279795.1. NCBI lineage: Eukaryota > Metazoa > Chordata > Ceratodontiformes > Protopteridae > Protopterus > Protopterus annectens. The sequence continues at coordinate 800,636,433 of NC_056729.1, forward strand.
ATATATGGAAGTAGAATTCATATTATGTATGACAGAATATATAATGTGTGTGAAAAAAATGCCAGTGACGTTAACAAATTTCTTATGGGATGTATGGAACCTCTGCAATCAGTTAGAATTTTCTAGCTTTGAAAACTGTTTATAACAAATAAGCATTTTTTATTTTATTCCTTCATTTTGTTGCTGTTACTTGCAAAAGTAGGAAACAGTGCATCATTTAAATTGCAGTGAATTTGTCTTCATTTTAGAAATACTGTCCCTAATAAAATTCAAGTAACGGTTCAAGAAAGGCAATCATAAGTACTTAATTTAACAGATTTAATTAATGACATACAAAATGGTAATTATTCTTTCTCAGCTGTGTGTCATTATATATAAAAACAAATCAAATGAAATATGATCCCCCATGACTTTTGTTATGGTGATAAATCAACATAATTCAAATCCTGATGAGAAAGAAAAATAATTAATTTTAAAAATTCTAAATTTATTTAACTCATTTCCATTCAGAATTGCATTTATAAGGAAATACAAAAAAATTAAATTAAATGACTTGCTACTAACACCAAACAGAACAGTGATCTCAAAATCCTATCCATAGCCCAGATACAGACAATTAACACTTGTTATGAGGCCTGAGGAGCTTCAAGCCAATGCAACCAGGATGTCTGTCCATTTTATGATTTAATCATTTGAACCATATCTACAAATAGGTTCATAGGTTGGTACTAGGCTATCGGCCCTAGGGCCTACACATGCCTAGCCATAACAATTCCCTGGAAATTTCTTCCCACAATATTTACTTCCCTGGACCCCTGTCTAGCAGGGTGACTGATGTGATCCCTGGGGTGAATTTCCTATCTCCCATCCAATCGTCAAGGTTCCTTTTGAAGAGGGCCAAGGAGGTGCTCTGCTTGACATGTATGGGCAGTCTATTCCAGAGTATGGGGAGTCTCTAGGTTAGGAACCTATCCCTCCAGCATGTTTTGTTCATTGAGATGGCAAGGTTTAGATCCCTGGAGCGTGTGGCTCTGAGGGATTGGGATTATTTTAAGTGGAGCATGTCCAGCTGCTCAGGGTTTGACATGGCCCTGTATTTTAAGCAGAGATCGCCTCTGAGTAGACAATATGCCACAGAGTACAGCTGGAGTTTTTTTAGACGGTCAGCATAGGGCTACTGCTTTAGGCCTGTGATTCTTTTAGTGAGGTATTTCTGCGGCCTTTCAAGCTGTTGCAGATGTCTTGTGAAGAACATACCAAATGGTGCATTGTAGTCTATAATGGGTCTAATGAGGGATGAGTACAGTGGGACAATGACCTCCTTTTTTCTGGATGAAAAGCCCTTAATGATGAGGTGTGCCACATAGAAGGATTTCCTGACTGTTGTGGCAAAGTGGTAATCAAAGGTGAAACCACTGTCCACCTGTGTCCCTAAGTCTCTCATCACACTTTCAGTGTTTAGTGTACTGCCACCTATGTGGTAATTCATGGGTACATGTTTTTTCCCAAAGGGGATAACTATACATTTCTTGGCATTAAGCTTGAGCCCATGGCTCTGGCACCAAGCATCTGTTTCTGTAAGGCCCTTTTGTAGAATATCCACATAATTTGGGGGTTTAATAATGGCTCCCAGTTTGCAGTCATCTGCGAACTTTGTTAGCTAGAGTCCCTTAGTGTTGGCCTGTACTTCAGAGAAGTAGATGCCAAACAAGAGCGGTCCCAGGGCTGAACCCTGAGGTACTCCACTTGTCACTTGTCTAGAGCTGGATTTGGAGTCAGCTACTTTTACAGTCTGGGTTCTGTCAGTACGCCAGTTGGCAACCCATTGAGTGATGTAGGGATTTATGCCCAGCTTAGTAAGTTTATCTATGATTCCAGAGTGGGGGATGGTGTCGAAGGCCTTGGCAAGGTCCAGATAGGCTGTGTAGACTGCCTTACCCTCATCCACAGTTCTGAAGACTGATTTGAAAAAGTCAATCAGGTTCAGTAGGAAAGATCAGCTCTTCATGAACCTAAACTGGGTGGGGTCTAGTGTTTGAAAGTTGCCATTGTCTTTGTTTATAAGTTCCATGATAATGTGCTCCATGCCCTTGCAGATCAGGCTTGTCAGACTGATGGGACAGTAGTTCCCAGGATCCAAGGTGGATCCCCCTCGCCCTTGTGGAGCGGGATAACTGTAGCTGTGCACCACTCAGTGGGGACAAAGCCTGAGGTGAGGCTATGATTAAACATGACACTTAGTTGAGGTGACAGTTCATTTTGTAGTTCATGTAGTACACAGCCTGGGACGCCGTCTGGTCCCATGGATGCTGTATTCTTAGCTTTGGAGAGTGCAGTTTCTACCTGTGTGGCCATGATTACCAGAACTTGGCAATCTTTTGGTATTGAGATGGGCCCTTTAGGGGGTGATGGGGGGGTGAAGTTTGCACTAAATTGATCTGCCAGTATATTGGCAATATTCTTGGGATCAGTATATTTAATGCCATTCTGTTGTAGCTCAGAGCAGATCTGAGCATTTCCATTTAGATTCTTGACATAACTATAGAATGCCTTGTCGTTGTCTTTGGAAACTTTCACAGTTTTATTTTCGTAACTAGCTTTGGAGGATTTTATGAGGGATCTCAGCTTCTTACTGAGGCTGATAAGGGAGTTTTTTGCATCCTGGGATTTTCCTCTTTTCTGCAACAGTTTCTTCCTTTTTTGGAGGAGAGCGTCTTGGTTCTATTTCGGATGGCACAATTCATACACGAGTGGATGTGCTTGTACAGTGCCTTACTGTAGGATTCAGCAGTCGAACTTTCAGCTCCTGTCTGCATGGGTGTCATGAAGTTTGACACTTCTGACTTGAGTAGCATGAAGTTGTCTTTGAAGAAGTTTTTTACGGAGGTTTCCATACTGGGGGGTGGGGGGTGGATGCCAAGGGTGATTTGCTTATGGTCAGATCTGACCAATGAGGTGGTGACCACTGGTGTGGAGCATCTATCTCCCATGCTGGTATTGCCCAGGTCTAGGATATTGGAGCCCCTGGTAGGACAATGGATTAGTTGATCCAGGGTGTTAGAATTTATGAATTCCAAGAACCGTTGGGAAAAGTTGTTGGTACCCAAGTAGTTTTCACAGTTAATGGCAGGGTAGTTAATTCACCCAGTCTTAGGGTGTTTGGTTGAATCTTAATAATTTCCAGTATGTTTAGAAAGGTATAGTGAGAATCTTGGGGCATGGTGGGGGATCTGTAGCAAGCTACAGTTTGGATTGCAGTCTTACCTAGTGTTAGTTGCACCTGGAGAATTTCAGATACATTGTGTTGGACAACTGGCCTGGAGGTGTGAATATTCTTAGTGAATATGGACACTCCTCCACCTTTAGTGTTTCGGTCTTCATTTGGTGGCCAAAAGTGTGGTAAGAGTTGTAGCCTGGTATTGCAGGGGTGCTCTCTGGAGCCTTGAACCAGGTCTCAGTTATTGCACAGATGTCAGTGTTCTCCATTTTAGGAGTGCCTCGAGAGAGTGCATTTTGAGATTTAGACATCTAGCATTGAGTAGCATTACCTTCAGATTTTGCATGCTTGTATCTGTTATGGTGGTGGTTTTGTCCTTTGAACCTTGCCTAAAAAAGGCACTATAGGTGTGGCAAGAGCTTCAGCCAGTAACCTGAATGCCAGGGGTGACAGGTGCAGACCATCTCTGACAAAGCATCATGGTTTGTCGATCATGTCGTCCCAGGCAGACAGATACTGGATCCCCTTTGAATGACACCAGAAGTCAATCATTTTTTCCTTATACTGTGGTATCATTCTGGGTGAAGGCAGGATGCTACTCAGGGCTAGAGTCATACCTGCCTGGGCCACATGATCTAAGAATGCTTCCATGTCTCTTTGCATGTAGTCCAGAGAGGTATGTTTCAAATCATTCACTCCAACATGGACAATGATAGTCATATTTGTACTTTTTGTGGAGTGACTTGAGTGCATGCGTTATGTGGTGGATCCTGGCACCCAACAGGCAGCTGACTGTAATTTTCTCCTTGCTCAGCCTGGTGAGTGGGACATCAGTGTGCCTGACTATAGAGTTACCTATGACTAAAGTGTTGGGTATGTTGTCTTGCCTTAGGAGCATTTGTTGAGTAGCACACTGGTGTTGTGAGCTATGTGTCACTTTGGTTGTGACTGGTGTTTGTTTGTGTTTTAGCTTTGGAGGTGCTTGTTTGTTGACTGTGCTTCAACTGAGCATCTTCTCCCTTTCGTTGGTTTGACTCGAGTAATTGTCAGTGAAAGAGAGAGAGAAAGAGAGAGAGGGTTCCCAGTGAACAAAACAGTCTGATTGCAAAAGTGCTTAGATTCTACAAGCATGTTCTTTACTCTATTTTGTCCCCACAGGAAGTAGCATTATGAGAGCTCCTACTATGCATGTGTTTTATACATCTCTGTAATATGTTGGACTTGCTTGATATATGAAACACACATACCCAGGAGTATGAGGTTCCCAATGCTATACATGTGTGTGTGTGTGTGTGTGTGTGTGTGTGTGTGTGTGTGTGTGTGTGTGTGTGTGTGTGTGTGTGTGTGTGTAGTTTGGGTGTGAGTTTGGGTGTGCAGGGGAATGTGACTGCTAAGTTTTGCATGCATGTATGTGTATGTGAATGTGTGGGTGTGTGCGTGGTTGTACATGTGCCGTGATACTTTTTTTTGCAATACCTCTTCCAGCCTTAAGCAGTTTGAGTTTAAGACCACTGACACAGAAAATATGAAATGTTTTGCAAATAGTAGAATAAAATAATTTTCAAACAAAGAAAATATAAAAGATGACTGGAGAGATCAAGAGTTGGTTCACAAGATTGAATGTCTTTCCTGATTGCTTGGTGTTTCAAGATTTTTTTTTTTGCATTTAAAGTTACTTGTTCAAAGCAAATTTGATAGTACTGTTATCTGAATGTGTCCTGAAAGAGTGGAAACTGGAGAAAAAGAAATAAATGGTTTATTTGGAAGACAAGATATAGAGTGATACAGATTGATAGATTGTAGCCAGACCAGAAAATGATGAAAAAGCATAGCGTTGCCACCTATCCATTTTTTTTCCGGACTCAAAGGAAATCAAACTGATTGTCTGTTAGTTTGGAAAACACTGTACAAACTCTGGTATTCTGCTTCAAAAAAGAAACAGACTGTTGGAGTTTGTTAAATAGGTGACTTACTATGCTTTTTTAAAGAAAAGTAAACAAAATCACCAGGAAAAAAGCATCACAAATGGAAAAAAGGGCATGATGGTGTCATGAAATGGGAGGAAAGTGGGCAGTGGGGAGGAGGAGATGAGCAGGGATATGGGAGGTGTGAAGGGTATAGCCTTGGTCCAACTTTTGCCGCAACAAAAGGTGGCAACCATAAGAAGGCATTATTACAGCTCAGTGCTTACAACACTGGTAAAACATTAGAAGGAATAAGGCATGACTTTAGGCACTTATCTGGAGAACTAGTCTGGTATGATAAAAGTCTGGAAGCTTGACTGAGACTTTCTTCTTTTCCATCATGGTAATACATTGCTACTAAATCAAAACGCAGAATGATTTGCATAATGAAGTAAAGACAGTGGAAAATTATTAAACATTTATCAGTAGCTGTCAACTTTAGGTGATAAGGCTCTGAGAAATAATTTAATGTTGAGTAGAGTACCTGAATCAAGAAAGGCTGACTGTTTTATTATTTATTTATTTGCTTGTTTATGTATTTTTTTGTTTTGTTTATTTGTTTATTTATTCATTTATTTCAAAACAAAATTGGCAGTCTTGACTGGGTTCACAAAGAAGTAATTGGGAACAGGGACGTCGGGAGGCATACGCACTGTACTGATTTCAGTACAACTTTTTTAGAAGAGGGGGTAGCTTTTTAAAAAAAAAAAAAGTACGTACATATTTCTTCCTTTTTAAAGGGTATCGGCTCCTTTAAGGAGGATACCAGCCAGTCAGAAGTGAGCTCACGTCATGTCCGGCTGGCTGCGAGCGTGAAATGTGCAGTAGTGAACAAGCGAGTGGAAGAAGACAATCGCAAATGGAATATCACTGCGAAGAACTGTAGTTGGACTTTCACTGTGAGCAGGAAATATAGTTGGACTTGGAAGGCAATCACGAACAGATTATCAGGTAAGAGAGTGTGTGTACAGATTTGTGTGTTGGACGGCAATCACGAACAGATTTGAGAGAGTGTATGTAATGAGCGAGATTGGAAGGCAATCATGTGTGTGTGAGATTGGAATTTGGAAGGCAAGTGTGTGTGTGAGATTGGAAGGCAAGTGTGTATGTGTGAGATTGGAAGGCAAGTGTGTGAGATTGGAAGGCAAGTGTGTGAGATTGGAATTTGGAAGGCAAGTGTGTGTGTGTGTGTGTGTGTGAGATTGGAAGGCAAGTGTGTGAGATTGGAAGGCAAGTGTGTGTGTGTGAGATTGGAAGGCAAGTGTGTGTGTGAGATTGGAAAGCAAGTGTGTCTGTGATTGGAAGGCAAATGTGTGTGTGATTGGAAGGCAAGTGTGTGTGTGATTGGAAGGCAAGTGTGTGTGTGATTGGAAGGCAAGTGTGTGTGTGTGTGTGTGTGTGTGTGTGTGTGTGTGTGTGTGTGATTGGAAGGCAAGTGTGTGTGAGATTGGAAGGCAAGTGTGTGTGTGTGAGATTGGAAGGCAAGTGTGTGAGATTGGAATTTGGAAGGCAAGTGTGTGTGTGTGAGATTGGAAGGCAAGTGTGTGAGATTGGAAGGCAAGTGTGTGTGTGTGAGATTGGAAGGCAAGTGTGTGTGTGAGATTGGAAGGCAAGTGTGTGTGTGTGTGATTGGAAGGCAAGTGTGTGAGATTGGAAGGCAAGTGTGTGAGATTGGAAGGCAAGTGTGTGTGTGTGAGATTGGAAGGCAAGTGTGTGTGTGATTGGAAGGCAAGTGTGTGTGTGATTGGAAGGCAAGTGTGTGTGTGATTGGAAGGCAAGTGTGTGTGATTGGAAGGCAAGTGTGTGTGTGTGTGTGTGTGTGTGTGTGTGTGTGTGTGTGTGTGTGTGTGATTGGAAGACAAGTGTGTGTGTGTGTGTGTGTGTGTGTGATTGGAAGGCAAGTGTGTGTGTGTGATTGGAAGGCAAGTGTGTGTGTGTGTGTGTGTGTGTGTGTGTGTGTGTGTGTGTGTGTGTGTGTGTGTGTGTGTGTGTGTGTGTGTGTGTGTGTGTGTGTGTGTGTGTGTGTGTGTGTGTGTGAAATGCCCCCACATAATACATCTGTTGGATATAGGTGTTCAGGCTCAAACCCTGTACCTTTGCTTCAGGGTAAGAAGAGTCTAAAGTCACTAACCACCACCATTTCTGAACTTTGTTCAGATTTGCTTTTCTAATGGTTGTGAGCTATGGTGAGAAGTGAGAACTGAAGTTGTATTTCCCCCATTATTGTTTTTGTTTGTCCAGGTTTTTGTGCTAAGGTGTGAAGTGAGAACTGCATTTGTATTCCCTCATTATTGGCTTTGTTTGTCCAGTTTTTTGTGCTAAGAGGTTGAGAGGTATCTAAATGATAGCCACTAAGTTTGTCTTCCTGTTTTTCAAATTGCTGATTTAGCATAGTGGTATGTTGCACTGAGTGTAGTGCATATGGTTCTGGGTTCAAGACATGCATGGGGATAACACAGCATTTTATTCTAGCAACTTTCCAAAATTATACAAGCAATGTTTAAAATGTGTCCCTAGTTTTTGGGCTTTTGTCCCCCCCCCAATAAATGTTGGCTTTTTCCAGATTTCTTGTGTTGCAAAGTTCAGAGATACAGCTGAGTGTTGACATTTTACAAGGAGCTGAGTGCTGCAGGGAAACTAAAGTTTAGTGCTGCTTATGCTGAGTCTGCTTATACTGTTAATAGCACAGCAGGTAGTGTAATTGCTTTTGATGCAGAAGGCTGTGGGTTCTTCTCCCACATGAGGTAGATGCATTGCTGATACTGTACTGTCTTATAAAGGGGGGTGGATGCTGTATTCAGTTTTGATGAAGATATCTAGTAGTAACTATGAACCTGTTATCAGTTTGCCATCCATTCCCTATTGCAATATTACTAGCGTATCATTGTTTTTAATGCAACGTAGGCAATTTATTCCTCAAGGGCAACAGGCAGTTTATTTGTAGATGAAACCATGAAATATAAATTTGTTTGCTAGCAGCAACCTCTTCATTAGTTATAGATTTCTTTAATGTGGAATTATGTAGATGGCTTTTACTAGTTCAGAGATTGTGCATATTTACTGATACTGGTGGACTGTAGAAGTTTGAGTAGACTTTTATGATGGAAATGTTATGAATTGGGCAGTTTTTGTCATTATTGGTGCATGCATATTTACTGATACTGGTGGACTGTAGAAGTTTGAGTAGACTTTTATGATGGAAATGTTATGAAATGGGCTGTTTTTGTCATTGGCGCATGCATTTTGTTTCATTGTTTACTGCAAAAATGTTCAAAACAATACATTTAAAATGCTCTCTAACAACTATACTGTATTGTACAAGGAATATAATTTAATACAATCAGGAAGGTGTATCAAAGAGCATGTGTATGTTTCATGTGCAAGGGGCCTATGATTTGAAAACATCCCAAAGTTCATCTTTATCTGCCACTGGCAAAATGCATTTTCTTTGAATGTGGGTTTCAATGCTGTTTCAATGAATGTGAGTTTCAATTAATGTGAGTTTCAAGGGTAGAGAAGTGTTAATGCTAAGTCTAGTTTCATTGTGAGACTGCATTGCTTTGTTTAGCAGATATTTATTGGTGCTTGTGCTGTAAAATGCAAAATAAAACTTTTCTGGCAAATCATTTAGGAATGAAGTCACTAAATAATGACCGACGTTAAGTTTCAGACGTCATAATCTTCAGAAAAATGCATGCTAAAGCAAGACCTGATATTCTATCAACTGTCTTAAGTTTATACAAGATCAATTTTTAGTACTGTTTGTATGTTCCCCCAATATATTTGGCCTTGTCCAGATTTCCTCCATTAAGAGGTTGAGAGGTATGTGCAAATAAATCACTTTATGGAATTAGGAATATCCAAACCTCTCAACTGTCCCCAATTTTGTCTCAAAATGTTGCTCTCCCCCTAATAATCTCTCCGCAAAATAGCAATTTTGGAAGAAAACGTGGAGGGTTTACTTTTATAAATAACTGTAATGATCAGAGTTATACATTACTTTTATTTCAAAAATGCATGTAGATTAATTTTGTCAGCTGCTCAAGTTAAAACTGTGCTCAAATTAAAATGGTGTCCCTTCTTTGACAGGTTCCCAGCTGTATTGCCTGGCCATCCTCTACCCCAACTACCATGCTGCATTTTTCAAAGAACTGACTTTCAGGTTCATTTTCAATTCAAGGAACCGAGTTTGAGTGAATTTATATTATATTACTGAAGAGGCATTATAGCGAATGCTTCTTCATCGACACTAAGAGCAAACCGTGAATTACGAGAATGGCCGTAGCTTAGCTGAGGAGGGGGGTAGCAGTTTGAGAGCTGTGAGTACAAATTTGAAAATCTTAGCTACACCCCTGATTGGGAATTGAGGCAGTTTGACAATTTTTTGGTCGAGTTACAGTCTGCTAAAGAAACTGAATAGTTCTTGAACAGTTGCTGTTGTATATAAAAAGCAGCAGGTTCTGTATCAATTCTGGCAGCCAGGAAAGAGACGCATGGGAAAAAGTTAACCAGTCTTAACAGATCATGATTTCTTGGAATGTATCCCTTAAAAGAGAGATTAAAGTTTACAAAAGTAAAAAGGAGTCACAAAGGAGAGAAGTAAAGCATAAACGCTCCCTTCCCAATTGTATTGAATATATTTTACTCCCAATGGATGCAAATAGTCACAATGAGAAAAAGGTTATAGATTAACTGAAGGGACTGTTGCATTTAATTGGTAATGATGCTGAGAGAATGAAAATAATTGTTCTGCTCAATTAAGATGCTGGACACCATATGTTCAGTGGATGTGGAAGATGAATCATGGAAAAAAACAAAATGATCAACGTGGAAAACAGAAAGTTTATTTAGTATTAATTATTGGTGACAGGACAGGAACTGGGTATCTACATTCTAAACACTTGAGGAAAATGGTTGTCATGAACTGCATTGATGTTCTAATGGGAAAAAAAGCTATTTTTGAAATTTTATTTATTTTTTTTTTTTGCTTTCTCTCTGGCCCTCGTCAGTTCCATATCTACCAGCTAACTTCTTAAACCTCTAAATTGGGGCCAGTCATGGATATTTATGCTTACAGGGGCTATGCACATCAAAAGATGTGTCTAGAGACGTTTCTTGGCTGACCTCATTCCCCCCAACTGTAGTAACATGGTATACTCAGGGTGGGTGTGCAATGCAAGCAAGTGGCATATCACCCCTTTTCTGCAGCAGCTTTGCCAGGCCCACTACCCATGCTTTCACCGGCATTAACAGCCTCCACTAAGGATCATTTTAAGGAAATACCAATGTACAACCCTCTCCCCAGGACAGACATGCCCATCCTCTCCCCTGCCACTCCTTCAGTCACCTAAGCTCCTTAATGATCCCAGGCAATCTGGGCCATAGTCAGGCTTTATACCTCTATGCCACCATAGCAGCTCAAAATTTCATTTTTGATATAGGTGTTGACAGTGGAGGGTACCTGCTATTCTCTGCTTTGCAAACTGGTACCAGCTATGTCAAGTTCGTTTTTCTTTGATTTGATACCTTTTCAATTGATATTATATATTAGGAAAAATAAATATACATTTCATTTTTCTAAGCAGAAGTAATAAAAGTGCTTAATAATTTTGCTATATTATTCAAATGTGTCAATGTTTTTTATATAAACACGTTTATTTTTTTTTTTATAATAGTAAACAAAATATAAAGTAGACTTTTTTATGTTTCTGTTTTATAAAAAAGTCTGCAACATTGAACAGATACATTATCATCAGTAAACACAGACTAAACTTTCTAAGACCACAAAGTTTAAATGTAGCCACTGCTGGGCCTGCATTTTAGTTGTGTTTCTTTTTTTTTTTTTCTTTTATCTGTATGATGCGCAATATAAAGAACATTGGTATATTGAAGGTTTTAAAAGAGGATTTATTTTACAACAGATCAGATGAATTGAAATGTTAAAATGTTTAAAATGTTAGATGATGAATGCAAATCACAGTGTTGTTTATCAAGGTTTATCTATGAATGGGAAGCTGTAGCTGTGACAAAATTGTCTGTTTAGTAGTCTGCCAGTTCAACATCCAGCTGAGGATGAATGCTAATAGTTCGTTAGTAAGGTAAAATGTTTCTCAAACCAATATGAGAAACTGGTTTATGCTATGTCATTAGTGCCTAGGATAAACTAACATTTCTGGAAATGTAAATATTTGCCAAGTAAAACTGTTTGGCTGTTTAACAGGGATGAGTTCTTAAAAGGCAGACTTAATTTTAAGTTATATATAGGGAGACAATAACACATTTGAAGGTTGCAGTATAATTATAAAGTTTCAGAAGTTGATAATAACAAATATTGATCAAGGTAGATATATATATATATATATATATATATATATATATATATATATATATATATATATATATATATATATTGCATAATTATGGCCATTGAACTGAAACCCAGTATGCAAATAAGAGCTATTACATTAGCATTTAGTGCACTGGAAAAAAGCAGGACTGAATAAAAGTACAGATCGGGGGAATGAAAACAACTGATAAATATGAATGTCACCATGAGAAATAATTTATAAGTAGAAGACAAAACAATTTCTAAGATGAATATTTTTGATATGTAAGGGTAGGCCAAACTGAAATGAATTAGAATTCTATTTGTTAAATTTGTTATATCACTATAAAATAATCCCCCGCACAGACCTAACCTAATAAGACAATATATATGTAAATGAAACATTTAAATGGTTTCAATAGGATAATTGATGATGTGAGAAAAACGGACTGGGGTGACATTTGATTATTATAATTAGTTTCAGTCCAGTCATACCAAGTTACTTCAAACTAAAAAGGATGAATGGAGGCTAAATAATTGCCAATGTGTATTTTAAACGTAGTAAGCCT